>NC_056569.1:26397060-26430697 GCF_013358625.1 Macadamia integrifolia | reverse complement strand
AAAAAAAAAAAAAAAAGGGTGTGTGAATATTGACTGAAAGTTGGGCCAAAATTAGACACTTATTATGGCGGAGAGTAATTCTATTTATGCATCATTCAAAACAAAACAAAAACAAAACAAAAAAAAAATCTAAAAAAATTAAATTCCTTTGTTTGGTTAGGCATAATTCCACATCAAAAAAATTCTCCGCAAGTTGTGTGGACCCATCAAAATAACTATTTGGTCTGAGTTAGTCTTGAGAGATCCTTACCAACTGTGGAACTTATTGTTCAACTCACTCCACCAAGTTCACCTAGTTCAGTATCGTCTAAACAGTCGGTGAGTATGGATCTAGCTTGTGGAAGTCAACTAGATGCCCAAGAGAAACGAAGAGTGGATATGTTGCAATTAGAGTTGGAAGAATTACATCATTTATTCAACTAGTTTACTAGTGCAAAGCAGCCTCAGCAACTGGCTGAACCTATTTCAACTCCAGGAGAGTAGGAATGGACAAAGATGGGGTCCAATGCGCCTCGCACCATACCGAGGCTCATAGTTGATGATGATGAAGAAGAAATCCGACCAGATCTTCCAACTGAACCCCCTGAAACTGAAATGGAAAGAAAGATGAGGGAGAAATTAGAAAGACTTGAAAAACTGCTGTAGAAGGGGAAAGCCGTAGACACTCAGGCCACAGAAATTGATGAGAAGGTCTTTTTTCTCGGAGCTCGAATTTCAGAGATATTTAAATGGAACACTAATAAGTTTGACAGCAAAGGTGACTCAAGGGCGCACTTGAAGGTCTTCATTAATATTTTCAGATCATGGGGATTGACTAAAGAACAAACGGGGCAAGCATTTTTTCTTACAATTTTAGGCCTAAGTCTTCATTGGTTAACTCAGTTAGACGCTTCCCAGACTCATAATTGGTCAACAATCATGAAAGCATTCACTAAATAGTACTCTTACAACACTGAATTTTATATAACTTGATGAGAGTTAGAAACTATTCGACAAGCTCCAGGTGAAGGTTTCGCTGAGTTTCTTCTAAGGTTTTGAGATAAGGTAGGCATGATGACATCTCGACCTACTGAAAAAGAACAAGTTGAAATGATCCTAGATAACTTGGCGAATCCCTACTATGATGTGTTATACAATCAACACATTGAGACATTCTTAGCGTTGCTAGCAACTAGAAAGAGGGTTGAAAACTGTATATTTAGAGAATCACAACATTGTGGAACTTCTCAAAGTCATCATGAACAAGGAAAAATCCCAAGGCCAGACTAGTACCAAGGTTAAGGGTTAAATTTGGTGGGCCAGAATTAGCAACCTAGCATAGCTCAAGTCACAACATCTCCTCCAACTATGATACAACCCGACTCGTCATCAAGACAGGCTTCGAAGCTTCAATGGAAATCACTGATTTGGGCATAACTAGATCTCTAGTATATGCTAAATTGAAGAAGGAAGGAATTTTGGGAACAGTTTGTCCCTGGGCAGTCAAAAATCCCTTGCTAGAGTAGTATGATCAACATCAATTCTGTGACTATCACACCCTAAGAAGGGCACCCTACTGATGAGTGCATCACACTTGGACATGCTATACCGGATCTTCTGGAAGATGGAAGGCTTGAACTAGATAGTTAAGCAGTAACTAGACGCGATAATGATGTTTGAACAACTGAAAAAAGAAGCAGAACATAAGAAGCACATCAGGAGCATGAATAAAAGAATATTACGTTTAGAGTGAGACTATCGTTGAGAGAGATTTTTCTTTCCTTCTTTCTTTCTAATTCAAGATGTAGGAGTCTTGTTTCGTATAAATAAAGTTCTACTTTCATTTCAACTTCATTTCTATCTTCTTTTACTCTTTCATCATGATCAAGAGTGTGAAAGTCTTCATAATAAAATTCTTGAGCTTTCCATATATCTGATCCCTTTCCAACAACCAACGAGCATGGAGCCTAGAGGGAATCTTTATCTTGGTGAGTCTACCAATGGGAGGCCACCTTTTGAAGCCAGTTATCCAAAAAAAAAGAGAAAAAAAAAAAAACGAGGACAACATACTTCGCTAGTCTCCTTGTTGAGCCTTACCCTTTTCTTTGCAAAGCCTATCTCAGCCCACCTATAACTCATCATCCTGAAACTCTTCTGTTTTGTACATGTCCCTTATCTTCTAGGGCCTGATCTTCAAATATCATATCATTAGGGCACCACGGAACAATTCCCCCCCGCCCCCAAAAAAAAGAAAAGGAAATCTAGAATTCCAAGTTGGAATAATGCCCAAATTTGAGCCATCTCCAAAGTAAGAGTTAAAAAAAAAAATTAATAAAAATAATAATAATAATAATAATAATAATAATAATAATAATAATAATAATAAAGGAGAATGTATGATAGCCCAAAGTTGGGGTCATTCCAAATTGAGAAAAAAAAAAGTTGATTTCAGGAATCAAAATCCAATGGTCTAAGAAAAATTAGAAGTTGTGGGTAAAATTGTCATTTACCTACTTTGATATATGAAAGAAGTCATAAAAGACCAGGTTAGGCCCTGGAAGCATTTTGAGATTTTTCCATCCTTTAGAACCTGGTCCTAAACTCCATTACAACGTACTAAAGTCCTCTTAGACTGATTGATGATAAAGATTCTTATTGACATCTCCGAGCTCATCCAGCTATGATGGAACTTAATTAGGTCTGATATCCTCATTTGAGGTATGCAGGGAACTTAGCCATAAAAATTGTAAAGTGCAACTATCCATTACTCAACATTCAATATTCATATTTTTGTATCCATCCTAAACTATGTTTCACCTGATCCCTACTCTAGGGTACATAGGAATCGATGAAATAATAATCAAGTTTGGTCCTCTCACTCTCACAGTTTTTCAAACTATATCCATCATATGTTTCTTCACGTCAATATCTCTCTCTACATTGGTCTCTCAGAAGAGCCGATGATGCAAGAAAGAATGGAAAGAAGTTCGTGATCAAATTACTGCTCACGACAATATAATCTTGATAACTGCTCACTCTTGTGGATATCAAAAAAAAAAAAAAAAAAATTCTGCTACCAGGGGCATTTCTATTCTAAAAAATGAGGGAGGAAGATTTGTTGTCAGTGGGGCAATTTCCTGATTCAGGGGCACACGATTCATGAGGATCGGTTTTTGAACACTAGAAGGTCCTACTAGCCTGAGAAGTAGAGCAATTATTGTAAAAGTGAAAAGGCCAATATAGTTGGGGGCAAATGCCATGGCTATCGCCTTACAAGTGTATCCTTGTGAAGAATAACCCGGTCATCCCTTTTGTTCAAATCCAGGCTTAATCAGTAGCCCATATTATTCAGTACCACTTATACCCGTTCAGTTTCAGTTCACCCAAAATACTTGTCAACCCCACACAGATGAGGGAGATAGGGATAATGCAGAATTGTTCCTTGTCAGGTTAAAATGTGAATAATCACAAATTTTTAAATTCACAAATAAAAATTTCAGAAATTGCATAAGCATTTCATTTCCTGACCTTGAAGGGACAATTGATCATAAAGTTATAATCAACATTTCTTCACCAAAGGTTGATGGCAACAACAACACACTTGATGTTATCATGCATAGATATTCAATTGTGTGCTAACCATTTTATAAGATTATGTGTTGTACAAGTGCAGAAGCAGGAAAATGGAGAATCTTTGGAGAACATTTTAAATTTTATATAAGATTCCATTCAACCCTCTCATGTGCATAGGATTATGTTTCCTGAAGCATTTGATTTCATCCTGATCTCATGATCACTATAGTAACCTTGTACTTTCAATAATTCTAATCTCGTGATCACCATCGTTTCCATGTACTTTTAATTATCCCAATCTCATGATCACCATTGTACCCATGTACTTTCAATCATACCGATCTCATGATTACCATCATATCCGTATACTTTCAATAATTCTGATCTCGTGATCATCATCGTACCCGTGTACTTTCAATCATTCTGATCTCGTGATCACCATCATACCATGTACTTTCAATTATCCTGATCTCGTGATCACCGTTGTATTCATGTACTCTTAATCATCTCATTATCTTGATCACCATTGTACTCTTGTACTCCTGATCACTCCAAACTCTTAATTTCTTATATGCCTATGCAATCATCAATCTCACGATCATATAAACTTCGGAATGCATGTGCCTCAGCTTCAATTCCGCAACAAATTGCAATGTATTATGGAGAAACTGTTTTCCTATAAATTCTTAGTGAAGGTTGAGATGCCATTATAAGAATGACATTTCCACAACAGTGCCAGAAAGTGCCAATTCCAGGTTTGAGATGCCATTATAAGAATGATATTTTCGCAATAGCGCCAGAAAGTTCCGATTTTAGTGTCGAAATGCTATAATAAGAATGTCATTTTCACAACAACACCAAAAAGTGTCAGTTCCAACACCGAAATTCCATTACAAGAATGGCATTTTCGCAACAACACCAGAAAGTGTGCCAATTTCAATCCGAGATGCTATTACAAGAATGACATTTCCACAATAGTGCCAGAAAGTGTCGATTCCATGTTCGAGATGCCATTATAAGAATGATATTTTCGCAATAGAGCTACGAAGTGCCAATTCCAGTGCTAAAATACCATAATGAGATGTCATTTTCACAACAACTCTAGAAAGTGTCAATTCTTGTGTCGAAATGCCATAATAAGAATGTTATTTCCATACAGTGGCAACTGTCAATTTTATTTCCGTGATGCTATAAGAAGAATGTCATTTCCCCAACAGTGCCATAAGTGTAATTTCAGTGATGAAGGACTGCGAAAGAGCATCATTTCTGCAATAGCGCCAGAAAGTGTCGATTGCATTGCCAAGATGATATAATAAGAATGTCATCTCCAAAATAGCCCCAGAAAGTGCCAATTTCAATACTGAGACAAGAGCCTCATTTCCATAATAACATTGGAAAGTATTAATCTCAGTGTCGATTTTCGTGTCAAGATATCAATTTGATCAAAATATCGAAAAATGTTACAAGGACATCATTTTGAAATGAGTTTGATCAGATGAGCTGAGGTACATTATAAGAACGATATCCTTGCAATTTCTCCACTGAGTTGTCTCCCAGGTATGTATTTTCTTCCTCATTAAGATTTAATTGTTCTTTGTAATAATTTCATCATACTTGCACTTTCGGCCGAGTCAGGAACATTTCATGTATGATCTAGTTCTAGTGGTATGATATACCGATACTAGTCAATTGGATATACCCCCATATTAATTTCTTGTTTCCATCGAATTTTACCATCATGGTTTAATTGCTTGCCTTTTGCATTGCACCTCCGCTATTCTTGAGCAGGATATTGGCAGTACATGCTTTAGGGTGACAAAATTTTGTTGTTCTTTCCTTTGCCCTTCGGCTGTTGCACAATCTCGGCCAAAGAGGGGCATTCTATAGATACCAAATTTTGTCCCCCCCTCGGCAATGATGAATTATGGGTAATGAAGAGACATATATTCTCTCTTTTAGAAAGAAGTCAAATTTTTGGCACAAGTCCAGATATCCTAGAACTTGTGATCGGTCAAACCCGATGTTGTTTAATGATGCGGGGAAAGTGACCAAAAGTAGTTAATGCCTTTTGTCAAAATAAGACAATCGAGCCTAGTATGTGCTCGATTCCCGTATCATTAGAACGTACTTGGGAATACGGTCCTATTGGTATCTTGCATGAAAAAAATGGATACACAGGTGTGCTGTATTATTTAGTTGAACTTTGAACTGGTTAAACCAAAATCAAACCAAACCAAACCCTAAGCCAAACCAAACCCTAAACCAAACCAAACCCTAAACCAAACTAAACCCTAACCTAAACCAAATCCTAAACCAAACCAAACCCCAAACCAAACCAAACCAAACTAAACCAAACCCGAGTCCAAACCAAACCAAACCCTAACCCAAACCAATCCTAAACCAAACCAAACCCTAACCCAAACCAAATCCCAAACCAAACCAAATCCTAACCCTAACCCTAACCCTAACCCAAACCAAACATAACCCAAGCCAAACCCTAAACCAAACCAAACCCTAACCCAAACCAAACCCCAAACCAAACCAAACCCTAACCCAAACTAAACCCTAAACCAAACCAAACCCTAACCCTATCCAAACCCTAAACCAAACCAAACCCTAAACCCTAGCCAAACCCATACCCAAACCAAACCAAACCAAACCTTAACCCAAACCAAATTCTAACCCAAGCCAAAACCTAAACCAAACCAAACCCAAATCCAAACCCAACCCTAAACCAAACCAAAGCCTAAACCGAGCCAAACCCTAAACCAAACCAAATCAAACAATCCTAAACCAAACCCCAACCAAAACTTGTCACCTTTCCTTATGTGATAAAATTTCCACCACAACCACATAGGGCTACTACCGCCCAGCCTACGGCTATTGCTTTAGATGATAAAATTTCCACCACAACCACGTAGGGCTACTGCCACCTAGTCTATGGGGTAGCCGCCCAATCTACGGGCATGCTTGGAAGTATAGCGGGGTGCCACAACATCTTTTGGAAGCATATCAGAGTGCCACAGGAGGGAAGGGCCTTACACGGATGAGTGTAAGCCCTTACACATCCGTGTGAGGCCTACACAGATGTGTGAGGGCTTTACATGCCCTTGAACCTCATTTACACGCTCATAAACCCCTTACGAGGAATTTTTACATGGATGCCCTCATTTAGGGGTGTCAATCGGTCGGGTCGGTCCAGTTTCAATCGGGCTTAATCGGGCTTGAAGACATTCAAAGGCTGCACCGTGTTCGGCCATTTAACTAATCGGGCTTACTTATTGAGGGCATGGTACACTTTATATTTGATCAGTTAGCCTCAGGCTATAATCGGGCTACCTTACTTGGGCTTTAGTCGGGCCTTAATGGGGCTACGGACATGTTTAATGTTAAACGAGCTTTAACCGATTTTTAAACGGGTCCTCTTTAAAATGTGCTCTTATATTCTAACCCACTCATGCAAGCCCAAAAAAAATGAAAATAAATCAATAAATGCTACCAAATATAACCATTATTTAAAATGTGAACATATCATTACTTTTTTGTTTTTACTCTTTAATTTGGGGGGTAAAATAGTTATTCTACAATCATTAAAAGGTTGGCCTAGGTCGGTGCACAATAGGCCGATCTCGGTCGGGCGTTATTCGGTGGTCTCAATCGGGCGCCTGACGGTCCAAGTACCAAAATCAAAACCGACCATTTGTAAATGGGCCAGGCTTAAGCCCGACACATTTAATAAATGGTCCGAGCCTGGCCAGTCTATAAACGGTCAGTCCCGATTGGTTTAGTCAGGTCGAGCCACAAATTGACACCCCTACCCTCATTCTTTCTATAAATAGTGACCTCGAGTCACCGAGAAGAGCCCAGAAAAAAAAAAGAACCCCTGAAGAAAAAACCTTATTCCAGAGACCTTACAAAAAGAGAGAGAGAGAGAGAGAGAGAGAGAGAGAGAGAGAGAGGAAAGAAAAAGAAGAGATGAGAGTCTGTAGAAATTCTGAGCTGAGCTTACTGAAGTTGAAGTTGACGGAGTCCTGCCTTATTTTTAGAAGTCCACGTCGTCCATATCAAGTTAGTACGAAACTTCTATTTAAGTTCTTTTGTATTTGATTTCAATATTTTTTATGGCGCGGAAGTCCTACCCAAATTTCCAAGGCTGATTCCAACTCTAGGAATATGACGCGGAAGCTCTACCCTAATTTTCAAGAATGATTCCAACCCTAGGAATACGACGCGGAAGCCCAGCCCAAATTTCCATAACTAATTCCAACCCTAGGATTACAGCGTGGAAGCCCTACCCAAATTTCCACAGCTAATTCTAATCCCAGGAATGTAGTGCGGAAGCCCTGCCTAAATTTCTACAGCTGATTCTAACCTTAAGAATACGACGCGGAAGCCCTACCTAAACTGCCACAGCTGATTCCAATTCTACTAATACGGCGCGGAAGCCCTACCTAAATTTTCACAGTCAATTCCTACCTCAAGAATATAGTGTGGAAGCCTTGTTCAAATTCCCAAAAACCAGAACCCATGTTCATACCCTAGCATAGAAACCCTGTCAACTTTCTTACCCAAGTGTCAGAAGTTTTTAATTTCTCCAAGAAAGAGAGAATAAAATTAAATCGTTGCCCCTAAGTCGATGAAAGTTATCGAAAATTTCACCATTTTCATCGGTCGTTATCATGTAAATATTACATAATAATTTCATTTGCATGTATAATACATACCTCATCTCCGCTTGTATTATTTTATGTGTCTACTGCATAAAATAATGATTTATTGTTATCATTTCAAGTGTTAATTTTAGCATTTGTACATTAAATGTAATCTATTTCATCATTGTATGCGTTATCATATGTGTTTCTCACATAAAATAACAATTATAATTATCATGTCATGGAGCATCGTACACATCTGTAGATAAGTTGCTTTCTATTTTATCATTTTATATAAATTTTATCATTTTATGTGTTATAGCATGTGTTCCTCACATGAAATAACGATCATAATTAACATGTCATGGGGCATTGTACGTTTATGTAGATAAGACAATTGCATTTTCTATTATTTTTATGTAGATTTTATTATTTCATGTGGTTTTAATTTAGATCTATATTTTATGTGATATTTCAATAATTTCCTACAATTCTTTCATGCAAGTTTATGTATATGTGATTGTGTTATTTCATGTAATAAGACTTCAATGTTAGCATAGGCTGTTAAAATTCTCGGGGGAGAATATTCGAAATCCAAGCCTCTGGTAGAAAGACCGAAAATTTCGGGCGAGGTGGGTGCCTTACACCTTCCCACATTCGTAACCTGACACGAACCCCTATCTCTGGAACAGACCAAAATATGAAGTCAAATTCGGGGGTTCCTTCCTTTCACAAGAATCCAACCCCCTATTCGAGCTCAATCCCTCGATCGAAATTGGGCTCCACCATAGGGTTCTAGACCCTGAATCCTATATGGCGACTCCAAAAATCATGCTTTCCCTATCCCCCAATAGTCACCAGACATGTTTGGAGGCAATTCACCACCCCTGCAAGGCAGATGAGGTGAGAGGAGATAAGCAGAAAGAGAAAAAGGTATTTTCACTTACATTAAGGCTATCATTGATCTCTTCGGATCTTTCAATTATTATTTCATTCAAAATTGAGTGGAGGAAATTCATGTCATATTCATTCATGAACTTTCTCCGATCCTTCCATAATTTGATGGTGTGGAGATTTTACGTGTATTAGGATATTGAAATAAAACAGTATTTAAAGGAACAAAAAGAGATCTACGAAACTGTAAAATTGTTGAGGGATGGAGCATTTTTCGAGCCCTGGAGACAATCTTGGAGGTGGCCTTCCACCGGATAGGGGAAGACAGCTCCGATTAACTGATTTCTGGAACCCTCAAACTTCCTTGATGCCTGCAGCACCTCCTTGTGTGGTACTAGGAGGTACCCAAGGGCAACAACCTTCTGCTAATGCGAGAACTAACGCAACAAAGATATCTTTTGCCTCCATTGTTAGAGATGCTGAAACCCCCAGCAATGATAACCCTTCGGAGGCTCCACCCCCAAATAAATCTTATGCCAAAGTGGTGGGAAGCGCTTTTCAGTGGTGGAAGATCTCCCTGACCCAATTCATGCTGGAAACTCCACCAAGGTGGTCATTCCTCAGGAGGCATATGAGGATCATTTAAACAAATACCAATTTGCCCTGATTGGTAGAATCAAATTTCAATTCCTCTCCTTAGATGATGTTCGCAGAGAAGCTCATGACTCTTGCAACCTGAAGGGGAAAGTGAAGATGGTGCCGATGGGTAAAGGCTTCATAATTTTTCAATTTGATTCGAAAAGTGACATGGCTTCGATGTGGCGGAGAAGCCCTATGACGATTGGAGGTCAGGTTGTTCGCTTTCAAAGATGGCACCCTGACTTCAGCATTTATGAAAAGATGGTCGAAAAGGCACTAGTTTGGGTGCGCTTTCCAGATCTGCCTCTGGAATATTGGCACGAAAAGGTCTTACTGACTATGGCAAAAGCGGCGGGGCAGCCAGTTGCTATTGATCGTCACACCAAAAATGTCATTTATGGGAACTATGCTTAGGTTCTGGTAGAGATGGAGGTGGAGGATCAGAGGCTTAAAGAGATCCAAGTTGAACATAGGCAGCCTGGAACTGAGAACTTGTTCTGGTTCGAGCAGAAGGTGCTCTACGAGGATTCTCTGGGAAAATGTGGCTTCTACAAAAAGGGGGGGCATATCATCAGTAACTGTAGGGAGAAGAAGATTACAAATTCTAAGATCCCTCGATCAGAGAATGACGGAGGTATTCCAGGTGCAATTTATATGGATGAGGCTCCCAGGGGCTCAGCAGTGCATGCAACCCTTCCTTCTCAGTGAAGTCACTGCAGGGCATAGTAGATGAGGTTGTTCGTGGTGGGAATTCAGCCATGCACGATGGAGGAACCACCCTTCACGGTGGTGGAGCTGCCATGTAGGGGGCCAGGGTATCCACCATGGGGGAGAGAGAGAATCCCATAGATAATCTTCCAATTATGACAGGCGAGTCCAACAAGGAATGTGATGATATGAAGAGTTCTATGGAGAATGTTACACCCCAATCAAGGAGACCTTCTCCTTTGGGTGCTGAGGGGGATTTACTTACCACATTAAATGGTGCTAATTCAAATTTTGAAATCGCTTCTAACATGGATAACAATAATCAGTTAGAAGTAGTTCTTGGTTCGGATGATGAGGTGGATGGGTTGGGTTCGGAGATGGATCATGGGCACACCGATCACCCACCTGACCCTGAAGACGCTGGCTATGGGTATGACGCTGGACAGGACCCTTAGGCTATGGTCTTGTATCTAGATGGAGTGCGTAGGAGCTTGAGGTTCATCAACCGTGGTGGATACGTAACAAGGGGTGGTTGTGGGGCTGGCAGTTCTGTCCCTCACTATGGAGAAGGCTTGGCCAGTGCTAGAGCAGTTGTTGTAAGGGTAGATTCTACAACTCTACAATCAGTTGATTGATGTTACACCCCAATCAAGGAGACCTTCTCCTTTGGAAGCAAGTGCTCGCTCAAGGTCGATCTAATGCTAGGACCGAAAAACCTCCATCCAACAAGTGATCATGAAGGTTCTTTTCTGGAATGTTCGTGGTCTAAAGAAGGTCACCGCAAAGGTCACCTTATCAAAGATTGTTCTTGAAAACTCTCCGGATATTATTTGCATTGCTAAGCCGATGATTTCAGTGAACAATTTTCCTAATATCTTCTTCAATAAACTTGGATTCACAACTGAATTTATTTGTAATAATAGGGCTGATGCTCATCCCAATTTATGGGTCACATGGAAGCAGAGCCTCAAGAAGCCTACCATTTTATCTATGTCCGAACAGTAGCTCTCCTTCCAATTAGAATGGCAGGGAAGCCTTTTGGATTTTCAGTGGTGCACGCTAAATGCCTTATAGCATAGAGGAGATCCCTATGGATGGAGTTGGCTGCGGGCTCTTCGCCTCGTCCAAGAATGATTATTGGGGACTTTAACGCTACTCTCTATGATCATAAGAGAAAAGGGCCAGGGATATTCTGCTTGGGGGCTGCTTTGGAGTTCTCTGCTATGGTAGATGCCTTTGCTATAATTCAAATCCCTTCTTCCGGTAGGAAGTTCACTTGGAGTAACAATCGGAGAAGGGGCCATGTGACTGTGGTTCTTGATAGAACCTTTGTGAATGAAGATTGGTTGAAGACCTTTGATGATTGTATTCAAAAAGTGCTTCCCCGTATTGCTTCTGACCATGTCCCATTGATGGTTTGTTCTGGAACATCTATAAGACCTAGAAACTGCCCTTTCAGAATTAATAATTTCTGGTTGGATCACCCGGACTTCTTGGTTTTGGTTAACGTGGCATGGAGCTTTGAGGTTTTTGTTTCCCCAACCTATATATTGGCTCAAAAGCTGAAAGCCCTTAAGCCAATTATTAAAGCTTGGTCGCGAGGTGCCGTCCCAAACTTGGACCAGGAGTTGGTTAGTTCCAAATCAAAATTGGATGCTATTCAGAGCCAGATTAAGGTAGAGGGGTGTTCTGAGAAACTTTTTGACTTGGACGCTGATGCCAAAACCAGATATCGAAAAGCAATTGAAAACCATGAGAAACTATGGTTTCAAAAGTCCAGAATCAGATGGTTGAAGGATGGAGACAGGTGCTCTAGGTTCTTTCACATAATGACTCGGGTCAAGCGGGCTAGAAACTCTATAAGAAGTATTGTCATGGATAACGGAGATGAAATCAGTGATCTTGATCAACTGGGGACTTATTTGGTGAATTTCTACGGGATTTTTCACAAAAGCCTAGAGCTTGAAAATCACCCTCAGATCTTCAACTGCATTCGTAACATACTTCAAGATTCGGATCTCCTCATGCTCGACGCTCCCCCCTCGGACGCTGAGATCAAGGAAGCTGTTTGGGATCTCGATCCGAACAGCTCTCCTGGCCCTGACGGATACATGGGATCTTTCTTCAGAAAATACTGGGTTATTATCAACAATGATGTCTGCAAGGTAGTCAAGGGTTTCTTCTCTTTAGGTATTCTCCTTAACGGAATAAATAATAATTTCTTGTTACTAATTCCTATGGTGGATGGGCTCGGTCTATGGAAAAATTCTGACCATTATGTATGGGGAATTTTTTCTATAAAATTCTTTCAAAAATTATGGTGTCTCGCATCTCTGTTGTTCTTCCAAGAATCAATTCTCAGGAGCAAGGTGCTTTTCAGAAAAGAAAAGTCATTCAGACTAACATTGGCCTCGCTTTTGAGCTGGAAAATTTAATGGGGCGTTTATCAAGGGGAGTTGGTCTTGGTTTGAACATTGATATCAGAAAATCCTTCGACACTATTTCTTGGGACTTTCTGTTCCATGTCCTTAGAAGATTCGAGTTTTTTGAGAAAATGATTGGGAGGATCCATACCATTCTCAAGACTGCTAGAATTTCTATTCTTCTCAATGGTGGTCCGGTAGGTTTTTTTGACGTTAGCAAAGGGCTCTGTCAAGGGGACCCCATCTCTCGTCTTCTGTTTATTATTGCTGAGGAGGTCCTATGCCATGGTATGGCTGATTTATCTGCGAAAGATTTGATCAAACCGCTAGCAGGCCCACGTGGAGCTGAAGTGCCCTTCCATCTCTTATTTGCAAATGATGTTTTCATCTTTATGATCGCCACCAAGAGGTATGTTAGGAACTTAAATTCCTTTCTTTCTCTTTACCAAAGATGCTCAGATCAGTTTTTCAATTTGGAAAAAATTAAATTATTTTTGGGAAAAATTCCCCCTATAAGGAAGCAGTGGATTGCTGAAGAGCTTCCTATTCCTTGCTGCAATTTTCCTACCAAGTATCTTGGAGTTGAAATATTCCAAGGACGTGTCAAAAGGGACCCCCTCCTCCCTGTGATGGATAGAATTAAAGCCAAGCTTGCTGGCTGGAAAGGGAAACTCCTCTCCATGGCTAGAAGAGTGGAGTTGGTTAAGCCGGTTATATCTGGAATTCCTCTGCACAGTTTTTCAGTTTATTGGTGGCCTGCGACATTAATAAAATTCCTTGAAAAATGGATGAGAAACTTTATCTAGATGGGGGAGATCGATTCCACCAGAGCAACCACTATGAAATGGGACTCAATTTGTAAGCCCAAAAAGGAGGGCGGCTTGGGAATAAGAAGACTCCACGAGGTCAACATGGCTTTGTTTGCTAAATTGACTTGGAAGATCAAGAAGGAAGATTCCCAGCTGAGCAGGCTCATTCAAGCTAGATTTTTTACAGGCAATGATCATTTCAGGAGATCCTACAAGTGCTCTTCTAGTTGGCCTAGGGTTAAAAAAATGTGGAATTTTATCTCTGATCATGAGAGATGGGTCATTGGCAGCGGCAAAAGATTTGATTTCTGGAATGATAACTGGATAGGTCCAAATTCTATTCATACCCTATCAATCTTAGAAGAAGAGGAGCTGTCAAACCTCTCCCATCCTATGGCGCTGTTCATTGAAAATGGAAGATGGGCGCGGCCCCTGTTGCAGTCAAATTTTTTACGTGAGATTTTTCAAAAAATTAAAAAAATAAATCTCCCATCATTGCCTCTAGAGGACAGGTGCATGTGGAGCCTTGATCCAATGGGGTTATTCTCTGTGAAGTCAGCCTGGGAAGGCCTGAGATCCTTGTCTCCAACGGTTTCTTGGTCTTCCCTTATTTGGCGGAATCATCTCCCACCTAGGATCTCCTTGTTGAGATGGCACTGCCCCCATGAAAAGCTCCCAACAGATGACCTGATTCAAAAAAGAAGGATCCAATTCCCTTCTAGGTGTGATCTATATGGCTCAAGCGCTGAGTCATTTTTGCATCTATTCTTGAAATGTAATTTTTCTTCTATTTTATGGAGCAAGACTACGGAGTTTTTTAATGTGATCTGGACTCGAAAAGCCTCTGTGGCAGAGATGGCGTCCTGGTGGAATAATAGGGGGAAAGGTTGGTGTTTGAAAGAGGCTTGGTTTACAGGCTTATTCACCACATTAGCAGTAATATGGAATGAAAGAAATCAGTGTAGATTTGAGGGGAAAAGAGAAGCCCTTCTATGCTTTTTAGTGGAATCAAAAGGGAGATTGGTCTTTTCTGTAGCAGATTGAAATTTTCAATAAAGTCGCTCAAGGACCTCATTATCTATGGAAGGCTGCATCTTGAAAAGTCCAGTCAGTCATCCCCTCCTATTTTGGAGATCCACTAGTGCAAGCCTATGCACTCTTGGGTGAAGCTCAGCTCAGACGGATGCGAGCTTAGCAATCTGGGTCGAGCCGGAGGAGGCGGAGTCCTGAGGGACCATGATGGGAAAATGTTGATTGGCTACCAGATTTTCTTTGGAATTTCAAACAGTTTCGTGGCAGAGATCTGGAGTACTTTAAAGGGGATTAAGATCGCCCGTGATAAAGGCATCCAACAGCTGTGGATTGAGTCTGACTCCTTTGCAGTCGTTTCCCTCCTTCACCGCAGGATTATTCCTTGGTCTGCTCTTCAAGAGTGGAACCATATCCTTAGCTATTTAAATGACATTGAATGGAAGATATCTCACTATTACAGAGAAGCCAATCCCATTACGAATTTTTTGGCTAAGGAAGCTGTAAAATCTGGGATATCCTCTGAGAATGTCTCCTTGCCTCCTCGCATCAAGCAGGAGTTAGTTCTTGACAAAGCAGGATGTAATCGCTTTAGATTTTTGAGATAGCAGTTGTGAGCCTCTGCTGATGGCAATGCCGAAGGTGGAGGCTCACTTCAGGCTTTTGTATCATATTTCTTATTAATTTTTTTTCTTATATTCAATAAAATCTGACCTTCTAGCAAAAAAAAAAAAAAAAAAAAAGAGATCCACGGAATCAAGATCAAACCAATTAATGGAAAATTTTAATTTTCTTACATTGAACCAATGAATAATTCGAATAATGAGCATGATTTCTAACTTAGAAGCCCAAACAACCTCTTTTTTTTTTTGCTGGCTAGAGGGTACAGAGATTAAGCCTATGAGGGGTTTCAAGGATTTCCTTGTGATTTGTTTTTGAGTTTTAGGTATTTCCATCTAAATATGTATAAAAATGCACTATACCTAAACCTTGTTTACATTGCACTAATTGTATATTCTTGAAATGGGAATGCAAAAGGTAAAACTACATTTTTCTGACAGTGATTTTAAATGATTGAGCAACGTATGGAGAAAAATTTTTAATCATGGTTTGGAAAGTCAAATACATTGTAGAAAACTATGTATAAGAAAGTCAACCACGAACTTTCTTGGTCCTTCCCCAATTAAATGGCTTGGAAAAAGGTTAAATTCTTTGAGGACACAAAAAGAGGTCCAATGAATGAAGATCAACCCCATCCAAAAAAAAATATATATATAATTTATATTTTCAAAAAAAAATGGTGAACTGACTATTTTATTCTAGGAAAAAGGAATCGCACAGTGCCACCATTGAGATTCCTTTACATGCCTCTTCACAAACTACCATGAGATTTTCTCTCTCTCCATTAAAACCCGTTATTGTAGTGTTCAAAACCCTTCACTTCCATGGCCCCAAATTGCATAAGAGTGTCATATGATTGTAATTTATGTTTTACAATTTATAGCAAATGGTTTTGGATGCAAAGTAGATTAATAAAAAAAAATCCAAATATAGAATTATTTGGAGTTAATGATTTAGTCATACGGGAAATGATTATAATATATATATATATATATATATGTATACTAGTAAAAATGCCACGTGCAAATGCACATGTGTGTGTGTGTGTGTGTGTGAGAGAGAGAGAGAGAGAGAGAGAACAAAATGTCTACATCAAACTAAATATATTGCAATCATATATGATATCTATTGAAGCAATTAGTAATTTAAGATGATTATTAAATTAATTTTAAATTTTAACTAACGATAGAAAATTACAACATTTTATTTTTTTTTGGTACAAAATCATATATGATACTAACAAACCATGACAAGAAAAAAAAAAACCTCAAAATAGGCTAAATAAGTGGGGATGTCATTTGTATATTTTACGATGAGGGTGGTCTTACTCATAGATTCATCCTCTTGTGGCCTAGGGCATAAAAGAATGAAAATCAGAATTCCTCTCCAAAACATTAAATATATTTAGAAAGAAGCCCCAAAAATAGGCATTCTAAGAAAAGAAGAGGTTATGTATGATATCTCACCAAGTTTCCAACTTTAAATTTAGTATCAAATTGCAACAAAAAATACCATATATATTATAGAGTACTTACGTCAACAAGTGAAGATGTGATAGTTCAACACTATAAAAAGCTACTAGAGTTGATCAATAGTCTAACATAAATTTGTTGAATGCAGTGCCATTATAAATTGAGGTTCTTCTATAAACAATGTGCGGACAATCCAATCAACCTTTCCAAATATCAAATCTTTCCATAAGAAATTCTAAGGGATAAAAAATCCAATGACAATAAAGATTGATAGCATGTACTTTAGGAGGCTAGAGGCAAATGTCAAGAGATTTTTGAGATGAACAATAATGCCCCGGCTCTATTAACCTTGCACAATATTATTCTCTTTGACCCATGGACCTCAAGGCTTGTTGTGGCCCCACAAGCTGTCGGGGTCTACTCTGATACCAATTGAAATGCCTCGGCCCCATTAACCTTGCACAATATTATCTTTTTTGGCCCACAGGCCTCAAGGCTTTAAAACGCGTTATACCATGTTAAGAAAGCTAGAGATCAACTAGCCTAGTAATCTCTCCCTAGGCAATGTGGGACTAAAGTTTGCACACCCTCACTGATCTCCCAAACTCCC
The DNA here is from genome assembly GCF_013358625.1 of Macadamia integrifolia. Lineage (NCBI taxonomy): Eukaryota > Viridiplantae > Streptophyta > Magnoliopsida > Proteales > Proteaceae > Macadamia > Macadamia integrifolia. The sequence continues at coordinate 26,413,288 of NC_056569.1, read as the reverse complement.
TGGTACTTGCCGTATTCTTGGTAGGGACACCTCACCGATCTCCCATGCAGGTCTAGTACTTGCTATATTCTTGGGTGTCACACAAACTAGGAGTTCAACCCAATTTTCAAATATGTTTCAAAGTTATGCAAAACAGATGGGAGGATTCGTCTTTCTTCCATAAATAGTTTATATCAAACTTCTGTAACAAATTCGGTGACCAATGTGTAAGACATGGCAAGTAATCTAGTGCAACATTTTCTCCATTTTAGTTAACACTTTTTTTGCTAAAGATCATTTGTATTAAAGAAGAAGAAAATGATTTACAGAGAATGCTGGATAAAACCAACAAGAGAACACAACTCAAACAAAAGTAGTAGCAGATACCACTTTCACCTTCGGCATGGCCATCAGCCGGAAGAAGCAAGCAAACCACCACACTAAAGAAAAAGACAATTGAAAGCAAAATTACTCAGATAAATAATGAAATTCAATATTTTAGATATATTTTTCATACCAATCATCAATTCTGCATTGAAGTTATTGGCTTAGAATGTATATAAATAAATATGTAGGTAGATTTACCCCATGGCTGAGGTTTCATAAGTTTTGGTCTCTAATATAGATAGATTTCTTAGGAACTGGTACGGGTACATTGTGTTTCTTTGGATAATAGCATCTTCTCGCCCTTTTATTCACCATTCTCTTCAAAGAGCCACAAAAAAAAGTGTAGGATTCAAAGCCAAAAAATTCAGTTCAAATCAGACCTGCAATAACACATTACATTTCACAATGTTAGGAAGCCACATTTGTTCCAAAAGAGCAAGATGAGAAACTAACCTGATCATTTCCTTTTCTTGTGCATCCATGTGCAACACAACATCAGCTCCAACTTTCAACATCAACCATGGCTTGACGGTAAAAAGATGACAATAGACCATCATTTTTTCTTTCTTTTCTAGGACGGATGACCACCATTTTCCTTTCCAAGTCAAAATAACATTGAAAGGAGAAACAACATCCAAATAAAAAATCCATTTGGAGTCCCATACCATACGGAGAACCATTATTATAAGCAAAAATAATGATTAGTAAACCAATTTCCTTTCCTCGTGGCTGAAGTCTGTCATGGCATCATGGTACGTAGTCTTCAAGGTTCTCTCGACCCGATGAGGACGAGTATTATAGGGCGGAAGTAGTGGTTCAGGATTAAACAACTTGGAAAAAAAAAAAAAAAAAGAGAAAATGTAAAAAAAAAAAAAAAAAAATTGAACCAAGTGAAGAAACTGCCATTGACACATATTTCACCACCAAATGCCAACACATATTTTTCAATGCATACCATCCCTGAAATGTCACATTTGAACAAGTACATGACAAAACCCATGGGCAACACTTTTATACACATTGCACGAGAAATTTATACATATCCACTTGTTCACATTTCTAACCAAAAAAAAAAAAGGAAAGTTAATAAGAAATGGTTGATGCAGCACACTTGCATAGGAGGCAACTAAGGGATAGGGAGGCTAATAAAAAAATAAATTCATCTACCCAGTATTGTGCACTCATTTTAGCAAAAAAGAATAATATTAAGGAATTAAATGTATCAATCCAGTTAACATATGTACTCATTCCAACAAAAAAAAAATAAATAAATAAATTAGTATAAAAAAAAAATAATAGAGAACAAGAGATAAAGTTTCCTATTCAAAAAGGTTGCTAACTTATAGTTCCTCCATTAACAGTTTTCTGCCCAAAAAGATAGGAAAGATAACAAGAAATGGTTCATGCAACATTACTTGAATAGGAGACATTATTCATTACATGAAGAAAACTAAGGGGTTGGGAGACTAACAGAAAACTAAATGTATCAATCCAGTTAATATATGCACCAATTCCAACAAAAAGACTAATAATAAAAAACTAAATTCATCTACCCAGTTAATATATGCACTCATTCCAGGAAAAAAATAGATAAAATTTAATTATAAAAATAAACAATTGAGAACAAGAGATCAAGTTTCAAAATAATAATTACAGCTGCAGCAATGAAATGAGCAATTAAAGCCATATTTGGACCACTTGAATGATATATGAATGGAAGCCTATCATCATATTTTATACCGAATTCTTGTTTTTGTTAGGCGAAGAAATTGCCACTATCGAAACCAATAAGACCAGCAAAAGTTGGAATCACAACTGAACTGAAATGAAAATAATTACTATTAATAGTAATAGTAAGAATGAAATTTTTGTACCAGAGAAAGGGGATTTAGGAGCATTAGTCAAAAGAATAGGCCTGGCTAAAACACAATGTAGCTCAATGCCCTTGACCATTCTTGTAGCAAACAATCACAAATGGTAAGACATGAATCTGAACTGCATATATAAAGGGAAGTCAAAACACAAAAAGCAATACCCAAACCCGAAGGTAACTGGTCTCCAACATTTCCTAATGACAATTGGACTAAAATGTTCATCCATCCACCATCCACCATCCACATGATAGTCCATCAGAAGCTAATTGATGTGCTACATTATTCGGATTCTAAGGAAAGCCTAACTATATGTAAAAACGATGCAAGGACTGATCCGAATTAAGACACTCTTCACAACCCTACCTGCACCACATAATCATATACATATACTAATATATATACAGTCTAGATACAAAATCCAACCTACAACAATTTAGCTTCTGAATTGTGATTACCAATTTGTCATAAGGACACTTTGGCACCAAATTTATTGGGTCAAGGATGCAATTAGGTCCTCTGATGGAAATCCTGTTGGGGCTGACCACTGGGAGATGTCTGAGTGCGGATCTACTGCTGGGTCTAATGACTGCCAAAATGGCTTAGAGGCTGGGATCCAGGGAAGAACTGGGTAGGCAATCCTCGGTTAAAGGAGTTACCATTGACAATTGGTAATTGTCCAGTAGATATCCAAAGCCGCTGTACATCATCCCTCAAGGTCTTATTCAGAGCTGAAAGGCACCAAACACATATTTTCAGTTTCAGTCTAATCAAATCTAATTGCACTTTTTATTATTTAAAAAACTAATGATAATAATAATAAATCTTATTGCACTTGTTTGCAATAAAAAGAAGACGGACACAATCTGGATTGGTCCAGCACAATAAGAACCTTACCAAATAATAATAGAGCACTTCGTTCTCCAATATACATACCATCTCGTAGCTGTGCTTGTTACGCTGTACCCTGCAACCCCATTTTGAGTTCTTTGTTCTCAGTAGTCAAACCAGTTGTGTCTCTCTGCATTAAATGAAGGCAAGCTCAGATCTTGGTACTCCTGGCAAATGGCAGATCTTTATTAAAAACGAGAAGAAGAAAGAGACATAAACCGGTGTATAGAAAGTCACTCGTGGAAATTGGCTTAAAAAGAGGACAAAGATATCAGTGTTAGTGTAACTGTAAGTTCCTTCTCCATATGCTGCTCTTTGATATATATATTTTCTACTCAATTAACTAATGGATTAGTTCTGATGGTAAATCATGTTTCCTATTTTGTATAAATCTTATTTCCTATTATTGTGGAGGAGGAAGGAATGGGGGGTTTGATTCCCACAAGCTGCGATTTGAATTCTATATTTAGTGTCAAATTTTTTTTTTTTTTTTGGGGGGGTGGGGGGTTGTGTGTGGGTTGAAGAAAAAGAGAGAAAGATGAAGGGAAACGTGCGATTTGAATTCCATATTCGGTGGCACTTCTGTTATTAAATGAAAAAGAAAGAAAGATGGAGAGAGGGAGACATGTGAGAGTGAGTGAGACAGAAAAAGGAAAATGGGATGGAGAAAGAATTTTAAAAATAGAAAAGAAACAACGAGAAAATTATGAAATAAATTATTATACACGGAAACTAGGAAAAAGTGAAAAAAATTGGAGAGATTAAGTAGGGAGATGTGAGGAATTTAGAGGAATAAAAAAGAGAAAGAAAGATGATGGAGGAAGGGAGATGTGGGATTTGAATTCCATATTTGGTGTTACAGTTTGTTTGATAGAAAAAAAAGAAAGAAATATGGGAAATTTACTATCACTCCCTGGCCTATATTTACTAAAACTCCCTTATTTTTTACCTTTTTTCTCATACTCCCTTGCTTTTTTATTTTTACATCTCTTTCTCCCCTAATCTTTTAAAATACCCAGATTACCCCTCTTTTTCACCTCTAACTTCTTACTACACTTTTTTCAAATTGATTGATTCAAAACATGGGTTTATTAATTCAAGAACCAGTCAACTGGCTTGTCTTTCCATTATTACTTGGTTCAAATGTTGCTTTGTAGGCTGAAACTCAAACCCCTCTTTGACTCCAATGTCATTATTTTTCTATTTTTGAATTTTTTTTTAAATGCATTAATATTGAATCACTTAAAGATATTGTTTATTTATTATTATTAATTTTTTATTTTGTCGCATCCAATCATCAAGGATTTTTTTTTTTTTTTTGGTCTCATCCATCATCACAAGTTTAGCAATATATTCTAGTTTATTTTGTTTTGTTAAAGTAAGTGGTTTTGTTCAAACCATATTTTGAATTAGTCAATTTGTAAAAAAAAAAATGTATAATAAGGTTACAGGTGAAATGGAGAGGTAATTTAGGTATTTAAAAAGAACATGGGAGAAAGAGATGTAAAAATCAAAAAGCAGGGGAGTATAAAAAAAAAAAAAAAAAAAAGAGTAAAAGATAAGGATGATTTAGTAAATATAGGTCAAGTGTAAGGGAAGGATAAATGGAGGAAGGGAGACGTGAGAGAGAGAGAGAGAGAGAGTTTTAGAATAAAAAGGAAAATACAGAAAATTTATGAAATTTATTATTATATTATATACTAAAGGAAAGTGGGAGATAAAAAAGAAAAAAAGAGGAAAGATTAGGGAGAGGGACATGAGAGATTTAGAAGAATAAAAAAAAATAAATTGTTATTAGTTTCTAAATATTAGAGAGAGAGAGAGAGAGAGAGAGAGAGAGAGAGAGAGAGAGAGAAGGGGAAGGTGTGAGAGTTAATAAAGAAATTATTTTTTTGTTAACTTAATAAAGAAATTAATATTAGTTTCTAAATATTAGAGAGAGTGTGTGTGGGTAGGAGTTTTATTAAAGAAACTAATTTTTAATGAAATTAATATTTATAAAAAAGAACAAAGGATACCCAAAAAATAGAAAAGATAAGAAAGATAAAGAAAGGTGATAATAAAGAAATTAAAGGTATTTAAATAAATAAGAAAGGTAAAGTAGTTTAAGAAAAGTTTAGTCACGAAGCATAAGTACATGCTTTTATATAATAGTATGATATATTTGAAAATTAAAAAATTCCTTTTTCTTCACTTTAATTCCCTTCCAACTAAATGGAGCATGGGCTTCTTTGTATACCCTATTGTTTTACATCCTATTGCTTAGAACGCTATATTTGACAAGAATTATTCTGTAAAGATTCAAAGATAACCTGGTCATGCAAAAATCTTTATTTGCATTTATATTTGGCCAAAACCGAATGGTGATGGAAAAGGCTAAGTGTGCAACTCGGGCGGGTTGGCATCGGTTTATGGAAACCTAAAACCAGCCCAGGTTTCATAATTGATTTTTGGGGTTTGGGTGGGTCTTTGGAAACCTAAATCCAGCCCCAGGTCTCATAATTTATCTACCCAATGATGTGAGGAAGAGAACAGCGCATGCACTTTGAAGGAACCACATAAATTTATTCCATGAGGTTGAAGTGTGCCTCCTCCAACCCAGTCCTCAATTAGCGCAGGGAAATTTTCATTTTCATGTGAAATTACCAACTAGTTGTAGACCTATCATGACTAAGGTCTAGAAGGCAAGAATTTGGTGATTCAAGCATGGTGAGAGAACAGCAAATGAGAAATTCCTTTAAAATATGAATCCATTTGCAGATATGTAATAAGTAGCTCACATCACTATAATGTCAACTACAATTAAGAATCAAATCCATACAGAATGAGTACACCACAAAGTAAAATTAAAAAATAGAAAGGAAAAACAATCTACATTCTAAAGAAATTTGTGCCCATTAGAGTGTTTGACTTGAAATTTTCGTTTTCCTACAGTTCACGGAACAGAACATGGGATCACATTCCAACCCATGTGCATGCGTAGGGATGAAGAGAGACAACGTATTCGTGGGATATGTTTGATCTTATAATTCTCTCTACCTCCATCACGTTTCAATCTCCATGCATGATCTGGGTGCAAAGGAACCATCTTTAGTACTTTTAATGTTGTGACATATTGCAGTCATCCTGGAAGAGTCATCAACAGTAGACAATCATGGAAGCAAAGATATGCTAAGCTTGGCAATGCCCCTTCATCAATCTCAGTTCATTCCAGTATTCCAAGAAGTAATAATAAGTACTCTAACTTAGGCTATGTTTCGTTGTAAGAGGAATTAAAGGGAAGGGAAGTGAAATTTTCATACTTAAAAAATAAACATATGTAATCATTACCCATGTGACTTTAAAATTAACTTAATAACATTTCATATTTAGTTATAAAATTTCACTTTACTTTGCATCCAAAACCCTTTGCTATAATAAGTAAAATAAAAATTACATGTAAAATATATTATTCCTAAATATGGTTAAATAAACAAGCAGTTTATACAATCATAGGGGGTAATGATTATAAACATTTCCTTGTAAAGTATCAAAATTTCACTTCCCTTCCCTTTAAACTCCCATTGCAACCAAACAGAGCCTTGGCAAACCCACCCACCCACCTGGCAAAATTCTTTGTTTATTTGTTTGGCCTTGCAATTTTCCCAATGTTAGATGTTTCAAGTTGGGAAGAAATTGAAGCACAAAAACTGCTTCCTTAGGTAGATAGGAAAAACATAATTTTAGATCTAATCAGGTAGATCCATTAGATGCCCACCTTGGTGAAGTTTTATGATAAATGACAGTGGTGAAAATGGCTCCAATGTGGGCAACAGTGCATCCTCCTTTTGACTTCTTGTATCTAGAGATATATAAGTCATCTCATCTTCATAATAGAAGCAGAGAGCTCACTGGAATTTTCTTCAGATACATCCCTCAATTGCAGTTTCTTGAGTTGAGTCAATCTACTTAATTCTTGGATGATGAGAGGTCTTAGGAATAAACCAGTTATATTCTGGAGGTCTGTTAATATACCTATACCTGGTGGGACTTTTATTCCATTTTATGGCAACTTAAGGTGCCTCAACTGGAGAAGATTCAAAACTCCACTTGGCAGTACCTTCAGCCTTCTAGGCCATCTAATATCCAAAGTTTGGAGATTTTGAAGATTGCCTATACTCTATGGAATCTCATCCAGTGCTGAGTGTTTTAAGCTTAGATACCTCAACCGTATCAGATTTCCCATTTCTTCTGGAAAGCCTTTTAACTTTAAGATTCCGAAACTCCAACAATCAAAAAAATTTAAGGTGTTAGAAAGAATTTCTCACCTAGGCTCGGTGGTTGTCAGGAAGGCCTTCCTCCCAATACTCACGGGGAATTAATCCTTGTGAGTAGTCTGGAATGACAAATAATGATAGAATTGGGTGATCTCATTCAAGATTTCCATGATAGTTTCACTACGGTAGGGGATCAAAATTATGCGGGAACTCTGAGGAAAATTAGAATCTGAATCCAGATTCCCAGCAATACTTTTTCCCTGCTGCCGCTTATGACTACAGATTTTAAGATAAGGGTCGACAACTTTGAGTTCACTTTTGTACCAAGGTTCAAAAATTTCAACTCGAAGCATCCCTTGGCCAACTAATTCGTTGATATTTTCTTCAGCAAGATCCTACATGACTACCCCTGGTCTTCCTTGTAAAATACCTTCAGCCACCAATAGCCGAACCAAATAATGATAAAGTGAATAATACAAGAATGGAGGAGAGGCCTTCGCAACCTGCATGACAGGAAAGATTGAAGGGGAAGAAAAGAAGGAAAGACAAGAAAATGTCACTGTTCGTTGTGTTCATCTTTCAGTTGTTGCTATCACATTCACAAAGTCAAGTCCACCATGGAAAATTGAGTAGAAGAAGATCTCTTTCGGTCCTTCCCAATTAAATTGGTCTGGAAAAATATGTGTTAGAAGAAAAAAATCTTCCAAGGTCGAAAATCAGGTCCATTGAATCAAGGTTTTTATTCCAAGGTTTAATGGAGAAATGGAAGAAAGGACTTGATAACGTTGTACGTGATCAAGTCTATGTAAATTGACATGTCAATATTATTCCACAAATTAATTGATTCTGGATGTATTCCACAGTTTCAGAAACAGAGGAGCACATACAAGGATGGACCAGTTCCATGAAACAGCCCCATCTATGACATGCATGGCGATAACTATAGATAGTTTCAGTTTGGAAGCTCCATTAGCTAATACATGGTCTTCCACCATTCAGATTATGTGGTTCATGCTAAAAAGAAACAAGGGCAACTCAATCAAGAGAGGTTGGACTGGTTTAGGAAACTCATTAAACACTTGAAAATTGAGTCTATAATCAGATGCTGAAGGTTGACACTTCTGGCTAAAAGTAATGTCCCCTGAACAATCTCTACTTCCATGGATGCAGCAAAAAAACCGGCAATCTGTTTGCTTATTTCTGCTACAACGTTCCCTCTATGATCCTTAATAAGAATACCCCTACTACCAAGACTTGTATTTGATTTCCAAACACCTATCAGTAAATATAATGAATTGGTTTGAGGGAGGGATTGGTGGTATAGATGACAAGCAATAAGATCTTGCAACCAGTTGTCTTCTCCTTTAAAATGGCATTCCTAACCTTTTCAACTGAAAATTGAAAAGCTTTAATTGTATTGTACATAGATGGATTCACTTAATTAAATACAACCTGGTTTCTCTCTTTTCCAGATTTGCCAAAGTAGGGTGGTCCACTGAAACATGGTATCACATGGATCTAAATGATTAGTAAACATATTAAGGGAGAGGGATAGGCACACCACACACATGCAGCAAGCTAGAGAATGGCACCAATAGGGACATGAGACGGGGCATCATACAAGAGGGGCAGGGGTCATTTCAAAGGGGGAGGACATAGATAAACAGTGGGTGCTAGTTGCTATATGTGGACAGTGTGCCTGGCCTTTTCCCTTTTAAGAAAACCCAGAAATTGATCCTTAAAGCTTTTATCTTGGAAATCATGTGTATTGAGTCAAAATGGGGAAGCCCTCCAGCGGCTAGAAGCAAAACCACAGTGAAATAGACCATTAGTAATAAAGGGAATCATTGCAACATTTCAAAAAAAAAAAAAAGTTTTATCTTTGGATTTATGTAGAAGCAATATCTTATTTTATCCAAATGCATACCAACTCCAACTATACCTTCTAGACTAAGAAAACTACCAAAGAACGGACTGTATGGCTTGACTCCCACCCTTTGATAAACTACCAAAGATTTATTGAGCAGAAATCTACTATATCTGTTTGCTTTAAGCTTGACTCCCAACCTCTGATATCAGACCATTCCCAAAATCAATAAAAAGTAGATAAATCACCAGACAATGAAGAGAGTATTGTGGACCACTGTTGAAGTTAACCTGATGCCTCCTCCACGAAAAGCAAGACAACTGATCTTGGATTACAGCAATCTCCTTTGAAAGCTAAATAGTGATTCAGTCAATTCCTAGGCCATCTAATAGAAGTTATTCTCATGAATTTCCTTAGTATGGTTAGGAAAGTTGAAATCTGGGAACAGTTTGGACCCTAACACCACCATCCTTATTATCAGTCCTGTTTGAGAACTATGTGTTTATATCTGTTCCATGAATCTAATGATGATTACTTTTCAAGAGGAAAAAAAAAAACAAAAACGAAGTGACAAGAAGTACTAAAATCCATACTAAATTACATCGCATGGTAAGCTGAGTAGGCTTGCTTAGGTATCTTAAAACAAGAAGAAAATGAGAAAACTTTGTTTACATTCTGAAGAAAATTATACCAGTTGGATGTGTTTGACCTCTAAATTCTCTTTTCCTTCAATGTTTGAAGCTTCGCAGCAACTTGAAAATATTAATTTGGTTTCGGATTTTTGGGTAAGGATCATTGGCATCAGTAGATCCCAATTAATCTACATTTGGAAAGAATCACCATATGATTTTAGTCTACGTACCCTGTCCACAAGGCTCCCGCATGTGGGAGGTTCGGGGACAAGAACTACGCAGCCTTACCCCGAGAATGTCAAGAGGCTGTTTCAACCACTTGACCACCCGGTTGGAACATTCGTACCTTTTGTCTGCATTACTAAAAAATGTGGTAACATATGCTACTGCATTTCTCCAAAAGAATGGCTTAAGCCCATATTGAATGGTTCTAATGAAGTCTAAAACCGTACCGGAATTACTAGAAGGAATTTAGACTGAACAGGATCATAAGACAAAACAATGGAAATATCAGATAGCAGGTTAGGGATATTAGAACAGCACAGAATGCAGGTCAAGTGCTACATATAAAGGACCTGTGGAACAATTCTGCAGAATTTCTGAGAAACAGAATCAGTTTCTGCCCTTTACAAGCTAGCACAGTAGAGTCACAGAATAAGGAAAGAAATCAGAATATAGAGAAACCTGCGAACTCAGAACAGAACAGTAAGAGCATACCCAAACTCTAGTAGATGGCTTTATTACAGTAGCAGATTCAGCCTGCAGAAATTGACATATCTTTGCAGCCTTAAAAATCTGCCATATGTTACTATAATTAGTTTAATCCGAAATTTTGTGTACAAATTATCTGACCACATGATTTTTGGCTGCAAACTCTGAGTGGTTAGAACTGCCACATCATCTATTTGCTAACTGGATGGTTGGTGGTACATGAGAAAATCATCTAAGATGGTATATGATCAGCTACAAAATTTGACGAGTATGCGATCCAAATTAAGGGTATATTGTAAGCATTTTGGAAGTGCTATCAACCATGAAAAACATAAATGGAGGAATTTCAAGCTTGGCAGCCATCCTTTAAAATATGAATACATTGACAGATGCCAAAAGTAGTTCATATCACTTCAATGTGACCTGCAATTCAGTGCACACCACATAGCATATTGAGTTTGGCCTATTCCAATAACCTTCTGTTTAATAATCATCTTTAAAAATGAAAAATGCATGAAAAGTAAAAACAAGTTACATTCTGAAGAAAATTTGTACCCAGGGGATGTGCATGACCTTGTAATTTTCTTTTCCTGCAGTTGACAGAACATGGCATCACATTTCATCTCATACGAGTAGGGATAAAGGGAGAAACTGTATTAGTGGGATGTGTTTAATCTTGTAATTCTCTTTGCCTCCATCAGGTTTCAACCTCCGTTCAAGATCTGGGTGCAAGGGCAGTATCTTCAGTTCTTTTAGAGTGGTGACATATTGCAGTCCTTCTGGAAGACTCATCAACCGTGGACAACTGTGGAAGCTGAGGAATACCAAGCTTGGCAGGGCCCCTTCTTCAATCTCTGTCCATTCCATTAGTTTCATAGAAGCAATAACAAGTGCCTCCAGCTTAGGAAACCCACCTACCCGACAAAATTCTTTGTTCATTTTCTTGACCTTGCATGCTTCCCACAATGTTAGATGTTTCAAGTTAGGAAGCAATTGAAGTAGAAAAACTGCTTCCTCAGGTAGAAAGGTAAAACCTAACCTTAGCTTAGTGAGCTTCTCCATGGAGCAGACCCAGTGAGGAAGATCCACTAGACACCCATCTAGGCGAAGTTTTCTGATAAACTGTGGTGGTGAAAATAGCTCCAATGTAGGCAATAGTTCTTTGCCCCAATGATCTCCTGAATCAAGAGATAAAGACACAAGTCCTCTCATCTTCATAATAGAAGCAGAGAGCTCGTTGGCATGTTCTTCGGATACATCCTTCAATTCCAGCTTCCTCAGTTGAGTCAAACTCCTTAATTCTTCGATGATACCAAGTCTCAAGTATAAACCAGTTAAACTTTGAAGGTTTGTTAATGTGCTTATACCTGAGAGGACTTTTGTTTCATTCATCGACAGCATAAGGTGCCTCAACCGTAGAAGATTCAAAACTCCACTTGGCAATGCCAACCGCATTCTAGAACATCCAATATCCAAAGTTTGTAGATTTTGAAGATTTCTTATGCTCTCCGGAATCTCATGTAGCGTTGAATGTTTTAAGCCTAGATACCTCAAGTGTATCAGATTTCCTAGTTCTTCTGGTAAGCTCTTAATACAAAGATTCTCAAATTCCAAAACTCTCAAAAAATTGAAGGTATGTAAGGCATTTCTTACGCAGGCCCAGTGGTCGTCAGGTATGCCTTCAATCCAATACTCACCGGGAATTAATCCTTGTGAATCTGGAATGACATGTAATGATCCAATTAGATGATCATTGAAGCTTGTCTTGAGAGTCTCACCACGGTAGTGGATGAAAACAATTTGGGAACCCTGAGGAAAATTGGAATCAGAAACCAGATAGCCAGTCATACCTTCTCCTTGCTGCAGCTCAAGTTGACAGATTTCATGATAAGGGTCAACAACTTTGAGTTCATTTTTGTAGCCAATTTCAACTCGAAGCATTCCTTGGCTAAGTAATTCATTGATATTTTCTTCAGCAATATCTTCCATAACTTCCCCTGGTCTTTCTTGTAAAATACCTTCAGCTACCAGTAGCCGAACCAATCTGCCTCTACTTATTTTCCCAGGAAAGAGAGAACAGTAGAATAAACAGGATCTAAGGTATGAAGGTAAGTTTCTATAATTCAATGCAAAGGGGGCAAAAGATTCCTCACCTACTACATCAACAACATCAGTAGAAGAACTTAGCCCAATTTCTTCTTTCGCTACTAATGTCGGCAGCGGCGGCATATCAAGTTGAGATCTTCGGCTTGAAATTCCGGCAAGACGTTCATCGATCTTCTCTAATTCACTGCAAAACTGCGCAATTGAGAGATCCTGATCAGACCCATCTTGAGTTCTAATTTTGGCGACACACTGATCGATACAATTGACCGCATCATTTACTATTTCTATCAAATCGCTCTCCCAATTGGAAATCAATCCATCTTCTTGTTTGCTAGAATTACCTACTTCTCGACGAAAGTTTGCAATATCTTCAAGTCTGTTCTGTAGCTTTTTTATTTGATCTAGCAGACATGGAGAACCTTCATTCTCCTGCAATTTTAAAGAACTCAATCGTTGCAGAAAGGATTTCACAAAGGCTTCTGCCATCTCTTATCTATTTTAATTAGGATAACAAAGAAGAAGCTTTTTTTGGTTTATAAGAACATAGGGAGATCGCTTATCGAGGTGATGCTGATTCAAGATTATAATTTATCCTTTTGATCTTTCAATTATTTATCCTTTCAAAAAGTCAAAGTCAACAAAAAATACTAGTCCATGATCTTTCTCGGATCCTTCCAACAATTTAATTGTTTAAGAGGTGAGAAAGTATCCAGTGCTATGGATGTGGAAAGGATAAGAGCAGGGGTCTCTCTCTTAAAGAAGCATGGCTAGCAGGGTTCGTGCTGATTCCCTATCAGTAATGGTTAGAAGGTAATCAAGGGGATCGGAGTTCATCCTTAGGTCAGTATTCCAGTGCTATGAAGGTTTTCTGGTGCGTTCCAGCGGTTGGATGGGTCAAGCTTAATGTGTTTGGATACTCTTTGCGAAATCCGGGTAGGTTGCGTGTACAGTGCATTCTGCGTGATGACCAGGGTCATGTTATTCACAGTACTGGGTCATTCTTGGGTAAAAAAATTAATTATCAGGATTAAAGTAGAGCAAGATTCCGATTAATTTGATTTTAGCTTAGGTGTTTGTTTTCCTGCGGGCGCCCCTTACTGATGGCAACATCAAAGGCGGGGGAGGTTCCCTAGTGTTGTTGGTGTGACTGAAATTTCTAGCTTGTTATTGTGTACTTTTGTTTTTCTTTTCTTCTTTCTTTTAATATAAATAATTAAAGAAAGGGAGAGGGATGGGTATGTTAACGCATTAACTAGGAATTAGGTATGCTAGCAAGATTTTGACTATTACATTTGGTCAATTTGAATTAAACTGTTGGATGAAGAGAAGATGTACAAACTTTCAATCCACTGTAACTACACCTTTTCTCTTCCCTCTTCCCGCTACACTTTGCAACTGATCGGTGACCGATGATGCTACTTGACTGGAAACTACCATGTCCTGCTTGCAAACGGCTCCAAACTCTACAAAGCGATCTCCAAACTCTCCTGTCAATCTACGTCTACAAACCGGACCATCTTCAATAGATTTCCATTTGTATTAGATGTTGCAAAGCAAAGCCCGAAGAAGAAGAAGGGTTTCTAGGATTCCACATCCCCATCCTTAAAATCTAGCCCCCACTAGAAAGTAGAAATTTTCTGCAATTGTTTCAATGGATTCTATACACAAAACTCTGACGATGAACTCAAATCATTAAATGGTTTCGGTGAATCTGTGGACAGCACACTACTAGTAGTCTCTCAGTTCATATTTTTTCCCAACACGTCTTCGAATTTTCAAGAAACTCAACAATTTTCAGCGACGATCTCTAAGATTTTGAGTGCATAGTTACTTGTGGATTCTGGTTTCTGGATCGATTCTTCTTTAATTTTTCCAGGTGAAATTATTTCAATATCCATTTCTTCATTTCTTTCCCACTCGTCTTCGAAGTTTCAAGAAGCTTGGATCGATTTCCGGTGACATATCCAAGACTCTGAGCTCGAACTCGTAGGTACTAATGGAGTATGGTTTTTGTGTTGATTCTTCTTTATCTTTTGCTTTTCCTGGTGATGCTTGTGAAATTCTCAAAGTGAATGGGGATTTAATTGAATCATCATAATTTTTCTTTTATTAGGGATTGCTACAAAAATTAATAAGTTTCAATTTAACCTCTTTGAGTAGAGCATGAAAGAAGTTCAACTCCCCCCACCCCCCTTTAAGTGAATAGGGGCGGCTGGGGTGGATGCAGAAAAAGGAGGTGGAGGTGGAGGAGGAGGAGGGGCGGCTGGGGTTTCCTAGGGTGGGTTCTATTGCAACAGGGGTTAGGAGAAGCTGAGGTGTGGATGCAGGAAGAGGAAGAAGAAGAAGTAGAAGAAGTGCAGGTGTTGACGATGATATGCATGATTGGATGGTTTTGGTGATGCACAATTCGATGGGAAATGGCTGGTGTTGCGGCGGTAGTGAAGCATCCAAAGCTGGGGGGGCCTCGTTCGATGGCCGCCTTCTATTTTGAAGCTGGTAGTAGGGAATAGTGGGGCAAAGGGGGAGGAGTGTTGCAAAGAACACATGAGTGCCAAGGTGGGGAAGGCTGTTGTAATTTTTTATCAGATTTGGTTGATTATTGCAGGAAACATTGGGGGTGACGGAATTTATGGAAGAGAGCGGGGAAGCCGGAGATAGCGAGGGAGAAAAAGAGTAATGGTAGAGCGTCGGGGTTGGGTAAGTTATGTAAGACAACAAGTACAAATGGTATTGATTTAATCTATTTAATCCAACGGCTTACATTCGCTCACATACCTAATTCCTAGTAACTCGCTAGCATTCCTGTCCTTTTCCCTTAAAGACAAAAAAAAAAAAAAAATTAAGAAGAGAAGGTGTAGGTCTTTGGGTCCAATATGAGAGGGCATAGAAAATGCTCATCCATGAACTTTCTCATCCTTGTACAACTCAACTATTTAAGTGGTGTGCAACTTTTTAGGAAGAGAAAACCCATAAAACTAAATCTTTAAAAGTATAGAAAGAGATGTTGGTGTATGATGTCTTGTATTCCGTCACAGTTTAATCCAGGGAGTACTGGTGCAGCACTTAGACAGTAGGACGGTGGTCCATTTGAGGGCAATTGTAGTTTAATCCGGATTAGGATTTTTTTGCTATATATTTGTAGCGAGGATTTCTTTCTTTGTAATTCAAGCAATACTGAGAGGTGTGAGGACGAGCGCTGTAACCCTATTCTCCATTGATAGTGAAGCAGGATCTCATCTTACCGGGGACGTAGGCAACCTTGTCGAACCTTGTAAAATCCATGTGCATTGTTTGTTTTGTTTTTTCATTATCTTCTGCATCGTTTTAGGGTTGTATTTCTACAAATTGGTATCAGAGCTCTAGGTTTCCGTTTTCTAGGGTTTACTATCACAATGGCAGGGAAGGGATCGAATGTCAAGTATGACATCGAGAGGTTTAATGGGAAGAACAATTTCACCCTCTGGCGTCAAAGGATGAAGGATCTTCTGATACAGCAGGGTTTGGCGAAAACGTTGTTGGGGAAGTCGA
>NC_056569.1:26337849-26391169 GCF_013358625.1 Macadamia integrifolia | reverse complement strand
TGGAGTTTTCAAAGTTATTAAGGGTGTAATGATTGTCATGAAGGGACAGCTAACAGGAAATCTATACAGACTCATAGGGAGCACAGTTATAGGTGGAGCATCTGTGACTACAGATGCAGTATTTGATACAGATGATACCTATCTGTGGCATATGCGGTTAGGGCATATGGGAGAAAGAGGATTGATGGAGCTTCATAAAAGAAAAATGTTGAAGGGAGTAAAAACTTGTAAACTGAACTTCTGCAAGTATTGTGTGTTCGGAAAACAGTGCAAAGTTAGTTTCAAAACTGCAAAACATAAGAGTAAAGGAGTGCTTGATTATGTGCACAGCAATGTATGGGGTCCTTCAACAACAAAATCTAAAGGTGGGGCAGAATACTTCGTGACCTTTGTTGATGATTACTCAAGGAAAGTCTGGATCTACTTCATGAAGCATAAAAGTGAGGTGTTCACTAAATTTAAGGAATGGAAGGCTGAGGTAGAAAGGAAGACAGAAAGAAAATTAAATTCTTGAGAACAGACAATGGAGGAGAGTACACATACAAGCCGTTTCTAGAATTGTGCAAAGCTGAAGGGATTACACGTCACTTCACAGTTCCAAAGACACCACAACAAAATGGTGTAGCTGAAAGGATGAACAGAACACTTCTAGAAAGAGCTCGGAGTATGAGGCTGAATGCAGGGTTGAGCAAGAGATTTTGGGCAGAAGCAGTGAACATGGCATGTTTCCTCATCAATAGGTCTCCATCAAAGGCAATTGATTGTAAAATTCCTGAAGAGGTATGGACAGGAAAACTAGTAGATTATTCTATTCTAAGAATATTTGGTTGTCCAGCCTATGCACATGTTGAGAGTGAGCAGCGTTCCAAGTTAGACTCAAAGTCTAAGCAGTGTATCTTTCTTGGTTTTAAGAAAGGTGTAAAGGGATTCAAGTTGTGGGACCCAAGTTCACAGAAGGTTGTGGTTAGTAGAGATGTTGTGTTTGATGAGTCTCCTGTAGTAAAGTCAAATTACAATTCACAAGCAGTTGGTGAAAATAAAGAAGGTTCTACTGTGCAGGTGGAGTTAGGTGAGTTAGAAACAACAGGAGAGAATGAGTCATCAAGTGACTTACCAGGACAACATGAAGCAGTAGAAGTTCCCTATACTGTGGCAAAGGGTAAAGGGAAGCGTACTCACAAAACACCTATGAGATACGGGTTTGAGGATATGGTTGCCTATGCCCTCACTGTAGGTACAGGTGATCCATCTTCCTACCATGATGCTTTGAGTGATACACAGCATGATAAATGGATGACAGCTATGATGGAGGAAATGGAATCTCTACAGAAGAACAAGACTTGGGAGATTGTGGAAAAACCCAAGGGAAGAAAAATCATTGGGTGTAAATAGGTCTTTCGTAAGAAAGAGGCAGCATATGAGAAGGAGCGTGAAAGGTATAAAGCCAGACTTGTAGCCAAAGGCTATGCACAGAAGGAGGGGATAGATTACAATGAAATATTCTCTCCAGTGGTGAAACACACTTCGATCAGGGTACTACTTGCTTTGGTGGCCATGTATGATTTAGAGCTTGAACAACTTGATGTGAAAACTGCATTTCTTCATGGTGACTTGGAGGAACATATTTACATGGAGCAGCCTGAAAGTTTCAAGGTGCAGGGAAAGGAAGACCATGTTTGTCTGCTTAAGAGGTCGCTTTATGGCCTTAAGCAATCTCCTAGGCAGTGGTACAAGCGCTTTGATTCCCACATGATGAAGATTGGCTACACAAGAAGTGAGTATGATAGTTGTGTTTATTATAAAGTGTCAAGTGACAATTCCATTATTTTGTTGATGATTTATGTTGATGACATGCTCATTGCTGCAAAGAACAAACATGATATAGTCTCTTTGAAGTCTTTGTTGAGTGCTGAATTTGAGATGAAGGATCTTGGTGCTGCTAAGAAGATCCTTGGCATGGAAATCCTTAGGGATAGAAATGCAGGTAAACTTTGGGTAACTCAGAAGAGGTATATTGAAAAGGTGCTAGAGCGTTTCAATATGGAAAAGGCCAAACCGGTTAGCACTCCGTTAGCTGGCCACTTCAAGTTATCTAAAAGGGAATGCCCTACAACACATGAGGAGGTGGAGCAGATGTCTCAAGTCCCTTATGCTAGTGCAGTTGGGAGTCTCATGTATGCTATGGTTTGTAGCAGGCCGGATTTGTCTCATGCAGTCAGCGTTGTTAGCAGATACATGAGTAATCCAGGGAAGGAGCATTGGAATGCAATTAAGTGGATCTTCAGATATTTGAGCAAGACTAAAGATATAGGTGTTATGTTCAGTGGCAAGGGAAGTTCTACAGAATTGGCAGGTTATGTTGATTCTGACTATGCTGGTGATTTAGATAAGAGGAGGTCTACTACAGGGTATGTGTTTACATTGGCTGGTGGACCTATATCATGGAGGGCGATGCTTCAGTCTACAATTGCATTGTCCACTACAGAGGCAGAGTACATGGCAGCAGTTGAGGCTGCCAAGGAAGGAGTCTGGTTGGCTGGACTAGTTCGTGAGTTGGGGTTGGAGCAAGGAGGTACAGTGTTACATTGTGACAGTCAGAGTGCCATACATCTTGCAAAGAATCAGGTGTTTCATGCAAGGACAAAGCATATTGATGTGAGATTTCACAAGATCAGGGAGCTTGTGTTAGAAGGTAGTATTCACTTGAGAAAAATTCATACAGATCTCAATCCTGCAAATTTGTTTACAAAGCCAGTTACTACAGAGAAGTTCGAGTCCTGTTTGGACTTGATTAATATTACTCATTGTTGAAGATGAGGGACGCACCAAACAAGTGCGGGTTTGTACCTCTAATGAGGTACAATGATGAAGACGTCTACAAGTTAATTTTACAGGAGGCTCGACAGAATTCAAGCCAAGGTGGAGATTGTTGGTGTATGATGTCTTGTATTCCGTCGCAGTTTAATCCAGGGAGTACTGATGCAACACCTAGACAGCCAGGACGACGGTCCTGCTAGCCGGTTAGCGGGCCGTGGGGGTTGCAAGGGGGGCAGGAGGTGTAGGGGGGCGCAGCCCCCCGCTCGAATTTTTTTATTTGAGGGCAATTGTAGTTTAATCCGGATTAAGGTGGCAATTGTAGTTTAATCCGGATTAGGGTGGCAATTGTAGTTTAATCCAGATTAGGGTTTTTTTTTTCGCTATATATTTATAGCGAGGGTTT
Source organism: Macadamia integrifolia (assembly GCF_013358625.1). Classification (NCBI taxonomy): domain Eukaryota; kingdom Viridiplantae; phylum Streptophyta; class Magnoliopsida; order Proteales; family Proteaceae; genus Macadamia; species Macadamia integrifolia. Next base: position 26,387,949 of record NC_056569.1, on the reverse strand, counting down.
CTTTCTCTGTAATGCAAACAATACTGAGAGGTGTGAGGACGAGCACTGTAACCCTATTCTCCATTGATAGTGAAGCAGGATCTCATCTCATCAGGGACGTAGGCAACCTTGCCGAACCTCATAAAATCCGTGTGCATTGTTTGTGTTTGTTTTTCCATTATCTTCTGCATCGTTTTAGGGTTGCGTTTCTACATAGTTGACTTTAACTCTAATGGCGGGTGCAACAGAGACTCTATCGGAATCTGGATTCCGCTTTTGTACTAGCATTCCACCTGGTTTAAGTTCCCAATCCAAAACCTTCGATCCACCGACACCTCTAGCCAAGTTGCCGTTCAAGGCCGACATCCCCTTAGTCTTCTTCCTCTTCGTTCGCACCATCTCTATTAATCTTTTCTGTCAATTTTTTTCTCCGATCTCCCAAAACAGAATGAGATACTTAGGGCTCCTCATGATTTTCAAAGGGAAATGGAGAAAGAGGGAAAGAAAGGGGTTTTCACTTAAGATGAGGGTAGCTTAGGTATTGGACAAATAGGGGGTATTTTGGGGATTATGAAAAAAATTAACTTGACTTAACAGCCAAAACTAATGGTTGGGGCTGTTAGATAGCATCTTTTTCTTGTAGGGGAGGGTAATGATATTTTCACAAAGGTGGTGGGTCCAGTTGATATTTTGCCTTAGTTCAGGGTGCTGCAGTTGCACGATCGACTTCAAAAAAAAAATCTTTTGATTTGATTTTATTTTGTTTTAGAAATAATTTCCTATGAAATTAGCTAGCTTCTAATTTTAGATTAGTTTCCATTTCAAGTAGTTTCCATTAATTATTTGATTTTTCCTTTATATTAGTCATGTAATAGAGAAGAACTCAGTTTTAGATTTTGAAGAATAGAAATTTGATTGAGAGTTTTTGGTTTTGAAACCATGGCTGCCGATTCCCCCTTCTTCTTTCTCTGAAATTTTCCCATCACTTCTCTTCCATTCTTTTACTTCCCTTTTATTTCTTCTCCTTCTTTTAAATTTCTGGTTTTTCTTCCCTTACCCTGTTCTGGGCGACATTACCATATCTGAAAGGAGGCGTCACTGCAGCTTTGTCTCCAATCGATTGACTCTAGGATTTGGGTCGAAGGTAGCCTATACCTAGGCGACTTACCTCTTGGAGTTTCTGATCTTACGTATCTTCTATGGTGAGAAATCAGAACAACAAACAGACTGAACCCTAGCTTCCGCCAGATTCAGTTGTAGGTTTCACTACAGGTCCGATTAGGAGCTTTTGAGGCTTGTCGAACTTGGGTCTACACTCCTCTTGCTGCTGCGATCCATTCCCGGAAACCTGAGGTCGAGATTTTCTGTCCAAATCCTTCTTGTTCTACCGCCAGCCCTCCTCTCTTAGCACTGGTTCAGTTTATCGTGGAGAAGAAGAAGATCAGTTTTTAAAATTACTGGCTGGACTTTATTTCAGGTTATATTCCCTTTGTTTAAAAATTCAGAATAAGCCCTTATATTAAAGTTTTTAGTTCTAGAACTACCCAGCTGCCTAATAATTATTTCTAAGGCCCTGCTTGTTCCTAAATTTACAAGATTGCCCCCCAACCATTAAATTTGAGATTTTTAGTCATTCTTGTGGGCCTTAAGCGATCCAATCCCTGATTTTGGGAACCCGGATCCGCATCACAGGGGAGGGGAGTGAAGTTTACCCTTTATTTTTTAAGACTTAATGTGAGTTAATGTTGTTTTTTGATGATTTGATGTGGCTTAATATTGATTTTTGACGACTTGATGTGGCTTAATCTTGATTTTTTTATGATACAAGGTATATGTAATGTACCAAATAATGTTGGAAAAGAGGAAAAATAAAAAATAACACCTGGTTGCTTTAGGCACCTTGTTCGCCTTAAGGCGGGTGACTTATCGCCTAAATGCTTAGGCAGCCCTACCATGCACTTGGTTTGCCTTAGCGCCGTGACAACTATGCTTGTATTAGGGCTTCTATATGTGAATATGTAAATAGGAAGCCTGGGGTCTGATTTTGACCTAATCACCAATCTCCCTTTCTCTCCCCCTTTTGCAATCTCTCTTCTCTTCTCCTTTCTCATGCAGGATTGAGAGTCTCTCTCTTGTTCTTTCATTAATGAGCCACACTTCTGATCTACTAATGATATCCCAAAATCAAACTTGGGAAAACCTGGGTGTACCATTCAGTGGAATCCACTAATCTGGTCCGATGATGTGATAATTTAGTAACCTAATTTGGATTATAATTTTCAATTTCCAAAAAGTAAAAAAGGATACTTATATGCGCTAGGAAAACCTAACTTTCACTAGAAGTCTTCTCCAGTACCTTCTTCACATATAACCAGCAAACCCTTGGTAAAAAGTCAATCATGTGAGCAATGACTAATGCAAAAGGTCGTGGCTATAACCAATGGGATCCAAAGGGAAAAGAAAATTTATAGCACAAAAAATTCGGGCAGAGCCAACCATCCCAATTCAATTTTATATTTAATTTGGGTTTCAACTATTGCTCACATTGGACCCGTTTATACTTCTGTTAAATCTTACTTCAATAACTTGAGTGAAGATAGAATGGAAGTTATGAAGCTCTTGGTCCCTTCTTATTTTATTGAGCAAAATGCCACTCAACATAAAGTATTACCAAATTAAGTTTTATCTTAATACTTAACTGCCATGTAAAGCGATTGGAGTTGTTATAAAAAGAGTAGATTTATTAATCAAAGCCACCTTAGCAGTGATGTATAAAATACCGATATAATTACTCAAAATTCAAAACTAACTTATTTTTGGCGTTCTATGTGTGTTGGCTGGAAAATTCTTCTAGGGTATTTTGTTTCCTCAAAATTGTTCTAGTATTGTTGCAGGCTTGCACCATTGTTTCCACTCAGTTCACACTTTCACTATATACTAATTTGTTGACCTTTAAAGATTTCACTTTTGCGAATATATGTACTAACTAATATTTTTATTTGATTCCAGCCTCCAAAAATACGATCCTTTATCAACAGTGTTACTGCTGTTCCACTTGAGAATATCGAAGAGCCCTTAAAAGGTTTCCTTTGGGAGTATGACAAGGTGTGTTTTCTTAATTTTAAGTTATTTGAGTTGAAGCTAAATGCAGTTTCATTGATTCTTGTTCAAATTTACTTGGTGCAGGGGGATTTTCATCACTGGGTTGATCTTTTCAATCATTTTGATTCATTCTTTGAGAAGTACATAAAATCAAGGAAAGATTTACAGTTAGAGGATGACTTTTTGGCTGCTGATCCTCCCTTTCCAAGGGAAGCTGTTCTGCAAATTCTTCGTGTCATTCGAATCATTTTGGAGAACTGTACAAACAAGCACTTCTACAGCTCATATGAGGTATTATGTTTCCTTTATTCAAGGAATACCTTGTTTTTTGTCAATTATGCCAGATGGCGGGAATTTCTGCTGGGGTTTAATCGGTCATTTCCTACCAACTTGTGTTACTAAATAAGACAAATCAATTTGTTTTGCCTATCTGCTGTTTATTATTTTTTACCACTGTATTTTTTTTTTTAATTCTTATTTGTTGTACTTTGTGGCAATGCAGCAGCATCTTTCATCTCTTCTTGGTTCCACTGATCCAGATGTGGTTGAGGCTAGCCTGCAGACTTTGGCTGCATTCTTGAAGAAAACAATTGGGAAGTGCTCCATACGAGATGTGTCTCTGAGTTCGAAGTTATTTGCTTTTTCTCAAGGTTGGGGAGGCAAAGAAGAAGGCCTTGGATTAATTGCATGCTCTGTGGAGAACGCCTGTGACTCAGTTGCATGTGAGTTAGGTTGCGTCCTCCATTTTGAATTTTATGCAGTTAATGATTCATCAGAGTCCACAACTGCTGAACAATCGATCCAAGGTCTGCAAGTTATTCATTTGCCTGACATTAACAGTCATCAAGAGAGTGATCTTGAGCTCCTGAATAAATTAGTGAGAGAGTACAATGTACCTCCTAGTTTAAGGTTTTCACTTTTAACGCGATTGCGATTTGCAAGGGCTTTTGGTTCTTTAGCGTCTAGACAGCAATATATATGCATCCGCTTGTATGCCTTTGTAGTTCTTGTTCAAGCTAGTAATGATGCTGATGACTTGACTGCTTTTTTCAACAACGAACCTGAGTTTATCAATGAACTGGTATCATTATTAAGTCATGAAGATGCAGTTCCTGAAAAGATACGGATTCTGGGTATTCTATCATTGGTTGCTCTTTGCCAAGATCGGTCCCGTCAACCAAGTGTACTGACTGCTGTGACATCTGGTGGGCATCGTGGAATCCTACCCAGTCTTATGCAGAAGGCCATTGATTCTATTACCAGTGACTCCTCAAAATGGTCTGTTGTTTTCTCTGAGGCTCTCTTATCACTTGTCACTGTTTTGGTCTCATCTTCTTCAGGTTGTTCGGCTCTGCGGGAAGCAGGATTTATACCAACTCTTCTTCCCCTTCTTAAAGATACAGATCCCCAACATCTCCATTTGGTCAGCACTGCGGTTCATGTTCTTGAAGCTTTTATGGACTACAGTAACCCAGCTGCTGCATTGTTCAGAGACCTGGGGGGTTTAGATGATACTATTACACGCCTGAAAGTGGAAGTGTCATATGTAGAAAAAGGTTCAAAGAAACATGGTGAAGACTCTCAATGTGGTAAGAAAGGCAAAGAAGTCGTCTTAAGCACTTCCAATGATGTAGATAATATGCAGCCCCTTTACTCTGAAGCTTTAGTTGCTTATCATCGTCGGTTGCTAATGAAAGCTTTGCTCCGTGCTATATCGCTCGGGACATATGCCCCTGGAAGTACAGCTCGCATTTATGGTTCAGAGGAGAGTTTATTGCCACATTGCTTATGCATTATTTTCAGAAGAGCAAAGGATTTTGGCGGTGGTGTGTTCTCACTTGCAGCAACAGTGATGAGCGATCTCATTCACAAAGATCCTACATGTTTTCCTGTGTTAGAGGCGGCTGATCTTCCTTCTGCCTTTTTGGATGCTATAATGGGGAGCATTCTTTGCTCTTCTGAAGCAGTGACTTGCATTCCACAGTGCTTGGATGCCCTGTGCCTGAACAATAATGGCCTCGAGGCTGTGAAGGATCGTAATGCATTGAGGTGCTTTGTCAGAATATTTACTTCCAGAACATATTTGCGCGCACTTACTGGTGACACTCCAGGATCCTTGTCTACTGGACTGGATGAACTAATGCGCCATGCTTCCTCATTGCGTGGGCCTGGAGTAGAGATGCTGATTGAGATTTTGAATGCTATTGTGAAGATTGGATCTGGACTGGTATCTCCTTCATCCACTGACACTATTTGCTCTTCCACACCTGTTCCCATGGAAACTGATGCGGAAGAGAAGAACTTGATGTCATCAGATGATGGAGATTCATCCAAGATGGAATGTGCTGAGCATACAACTGCGCCGTCTTCTGATGGTTCATTTGTGAATGTTGAATCTTTTCTTCCTGAATGCATAAGCAATGCTGCTCGCCTTCTTGAAACAATTCTCCAGAATGCTGACACAAGCCGGGTATTTATTGAGAAGAAGGGTGTTGAAGCTGTTCTGCAGTTATTTACTTTGCCATTAATGCCTCTTTCTGTGTCTGTTGGACAGAGTATATCTGTTGCTTTTAAGAATTTCTCACCTCAGCATTCTGCTGCTCTGGCTCGGGCTGTATGCACGTTCCTGAGGGATCATCTGAAGTTAACTGATGAACTGTTAACATCTGTAGGAGGGACTCAGCTTGCTGAGCTGGAAGCTACAAAACAAACAAAGGTCTTGAGATGTCTTTCCAGTCTGGAAGGTATTCTGTCTCTTGCCAACTTTTTGTTGAAGGGGACTACTACTATGGTATCTGAATTGGGTGCGGCAGATGCTGATGTCTTGAAGGATCTTGGAAAGGCTTACAAGGAAATACTGTGGCATATTTCTTTGTGTAGTGACACCAAGGTGGATGAGAAACGGGATGCTGATCAAGAAAGTGGTTCTGCAGATGTTGCATTGTCTAATGCTGTAGGAAGGGAGAGTGACGATGACGCAAACCTCGTTCCGCCTGTGAGATACATGAATCCTATCTCGGTCTCTTTACGGGATGTTTCTCAGTCCCGCTGGAATGGGGAACATGAGTTTCTGTCGGTGGTTAGAAGTGGTGATGGTTTACATCGTCATGGTAGACAGGGATTAGCACGGTTGCGGGGTGGAAGGTCCAGTCGACAGCTGGAGGTTTCAAACATTGATTCAGAAGTTTCTGGAAATGTATCCGAGACTTCTTCTGCCCAAGATGTTAAAAGGAAAAGCCCTGATGTTATTGTCATGGAAAATCTGAATAAGCTTGCATTTACTATGCGCTCTTTCTATGCAACTCTAGTTAAGGGCTTTACATCTCCAAACCGTCGTAGAGCAGACTCAGGTTCACTGAATTCTGCTTCTAAGAGTCTTGCAACTGCAATGGCTAAAATTTTCCATGAGGCTCTCTGTTTCCCAGGGCATCTTACAACTGCTGGTCTTGAAACTTCATTATCGGTGAAGTGCCGGTATCTAGGAAAGGTTGTGGATGACATGGCTGCACTAACATTTGATAGCAGAAGACGTGCATGCAATACTGCCCTGGTAAATAACTTTTATGTGCATGGAACCTTCAAGGAGCTTTTGACAACATTTGAGGCTACAAGCCAGTTGCTCTGGACGCTTCCTTATTCTATACCTCCATCTGGTATTGATCAAGAAAAGGCAGTTGAAGGGAGCAAATTGTCTCACAGTATATGGTTGCTTGATACATTACAGAATTACTATAGAATGCTCGAGTATTTTGTTAATTCTGCTTTTCTCTTGTCTCCAACTTCTGCATCTCAGGCTCAGCTACTTGTTCAGCCTGTTGCTGCAGGACTGTCCATTGGGTTATTCCCTGTTCCGAGAGACCCAGAAGTGTTTGTACGTATGTTACAATCTCAGGTTCTAGATGCGATACTTCCAGTATGGAACCATCCCATGTTTCCTAATTGCAGTCCGGTTTCTATCACGTCAATGGTTTCACTTGTTACTCATATATACTCTGGCGTTGGAGATGTAAAACGGGGTCGGAATGTTGTTGGAGGAAGCACAGGCCAACGTTTCATGGGTCCCCCGCCAGATGAAGCTACTATTGCTACTATAGTCGAGATGGGTTTTAGTAGAGCAAGAGCAGAGGAAGCACTGAGACGGGTAGAAACAAATAGTGTTGAGATGGCTATGGAGTGGTTGTTTAGTCACGCTGAAGATCCTGTGCAGGAAGATGATGAACTGGCTAGGGCACTTGCATTGTCATTGGGAAATTCATCAGAAACGGCAAAAGAGGATAGCACTGATAAGCCACGAGACATATTGGCAGAAGACAAAGGAGCAGAACCACCTCCTATTGATGATGTTCTTGCTGCGTCTATGAGGTTGTTTCAAAGCACCGATTCAGTGGCCTTCCCTTTGACAGATTTGCTTGTGACTCTTTGCCATCGAAACAAAGGAGAAGATCGTCCGAAGGTGGTGTCTTATCTTATTCAGCAATTGAAGCTTTGTCCATCAGATTTTTCTAGGGATACCAATGCATTGTGTACAATATCACATATTCTGGCCTTGCTTCTTTCTGAAGATGGTAGTGCACGAGAAATTGCTGCAAAAGATGGTCTTGTCCCCACTGCAATAGATGTATTGACAAATTTCAAGTTGAAAAATGAATCAGGAGATGTGGTTCTTGCACCAAAATGTCTGAGCGCTTTGCTACTTATCATTGACATCATGTTGGAGTCCAAACCCCGAGTTTCATCTGAAAGTGCTGAAGGAGTTGTCTCAGAATCTTTAGTTGACTCATCTGAAGAGAATGCTTCGTCATTGCTGCCTACAGAGAAAAAATTTGCTTCAGATGCCAATGAAAAACAATCTGGCAATGCTTTTAATAAGATCCTTGGGGAGTCTACTGGTTATATGACTCTTGACGAGTGTCGTAGGGCCCTAGCACTTTCTTGTGAGCTAATAAAGCAGCATGTTCCTGCTCTGGTAATGCAGGCTGTTCTACAGTTATGTGCTCGTTTGACTAAAACACATGCTATGGCTTTGCAATTCCTTGAGAATGGAGGATTGGCTGCTCTTTTTAGTCTTCCAAGAAGTTGTTTCTTTCCTGGGTATGACAGTGTGGCATCTGCTATTATTAGGCATCTCCTTGAAGATCCGCAAACCTTACAAACAGCAATGGAGTTGGAGATACGACAGACACTGACTGGCATCCTCAGCCGGCAAGCTGGTCGTCTTTCACCTAGAACATTTTTGACATCCATGGCACCTGTTATATCCAGAGATCCTGAGATCTTTATGAAAGCTGCAGCTGCTGTTTGTCAGTTGGAATCTTCTGGAGGGAGGACTAATGTTATCTTATCAAAGGAAAAAGAGAAGGAGAAGGACAAAATGAAAGCATCTGGTGTTGAGGTTGGGTCTTCTCATGAATGTGTTCGGCTGCCTGAAAATAAGCTTCATGATGGACCGGGTAAATGTTCTAAAGGCCACAAAAGGATTCCTGCAAATCTTACTCAAGTAATTGATCAGCTTCTAGAAATAATTATGAGTTACCCATTGCCAAAGAAACTGGATGAGTGTACTAGCTTTTTATCTCCTATGGAGGTAGATGAACCTGCTACCAAGGAGAAGGGAAAGTCAAAGGTTGATGACACAAAGAAAATGGATTCTGATAACCTCTCAGAGAGGTCAGCCATGCTAGCTAAGGTGACTTTCGTGCTCAAGTTGATGAGTGATATTCTGCTCATGTATGTTCATGCTGTTGGTGTTATTCTGAGAAGAGATATGGAGACATGTCAACTCCGCGGATCCAATCAAGTAGATGGGCCTGGACATGGTGGGATACTTTATCATATTTTGCACTGGCTTCTTCCTTTATCGTCAGATAAAAAAACAGAAGCAACTGAAGAATGGAGAGATAAGCTGTCTGAAAAGGCTTCATGGTTTTTGGTAGTGCTATGCGGTCGTTCTGGTGAAGGGCGCAGACGAGTGATTGGTGAAATAGTGAGAGCATTTTTATCATTCTCAACTTCTGGGATCAATTCTTCCAACAACTTTTTATTGCCAAATAGAAAGGTCTTAGCCTTTGCTGACTTGGTTAATTCCATTTTGTCCAAAAATTCATCTTCCAGCAACTTGCCTGGTCCTGGTTGCTCACCAGACATAGCAAAAACCATGATAGATGGAGGAATGGTCCAAGCTCTTACTGGTATTCTTCAGGTAATTGACTTGGATCATCCTAATGCTCCAAAAGCCGTAAATCTTATAGTCAAGGCTTTGGAGAGCTTAACAAGGGCTGCTAATGCTAGTGAGCAAGTGTACAAATCAGATGGGGCCAACAAGAAAAGGTCTACAGGCACAAATGGAAGAACAGAAGATCAGACAAATACTCTCTCTTTCAGAGAAGCTGTGGAAAATGATCAGAACCGGAACAGTCAACAGGAAGCCAGAGATACCACGCAGACTGAACAGCAGCAGCAGCAGGGAACTTCTCATAGTGCAGGGGATCATGATGGGAATCTAAGCCAGACAGTGGAGCATGATATGAGAATAGAGGTGGAGGCTACAACTGCAAACCCACCTAGGGGACACGGGGTGGAGTTTCCGCAAGAAGAGATGGTAGAAGGTGATGTCTTACGCAATACAGATGGAGTTGAAATGACTTTCCGAGTTGAGCATAGGACAGATGATGACATGGGTGATGAAGATGATGAAGACATGGGGGATAATGGTGAGGATGATGATGAAGATGATGATGAGGATGATGATGAAGATGAGGATATAGTGGAAGAGGGTGCTGCCTTGATGTCTCTCGCTGATACAGATGTCGAGGACCATGATGATAATGGTCTAGGAGATGATTACAATGATGATATCATGGATGAAGAAGATGATGATTTCCATGAGAATCGTGTTATAGAAGTGAGATGGAGGGAAGGCCTGGATGGTTTAGATCATTTGCAGGTTCTTGGGCGACCCGGAGCTGCAAGTGGTCTGATTGATGTTGCATCCGAGCCTTTCCAAGGGGTTAATGTTGATGACATTTTTGGTCTTCGCCGGTCCTCAGGTGCTGAGCGCCGCCGTCAAAATAATAACAGGACTTTACTTGAGCGATCTGGTCTAGATGGAAGTGGTTTCCAACATCCACTTCTCCTGAGGCCATCCCAGTCAGGGGATTCAGCTTCCTTGTGGTCTTTGAGTGGAAACTCATCAAGAGATTTAGAAGCTCTGTCAGCTGGAAGTTTTGATGTAGCCCATTTCTATATGTTTGATGCTCCTGTTCTTCCATCTGAACATGGATCAGCTACTCTCTTTGGTGATCGCTTGGTCGGTGCAGCACCTCCACCTCTGATTGATTTTTCGCTGGGTATGGATCCCTTACATTTGGCAGGGCGAAGGGGACTAGGTGATTGTCGTTGGACTGATGATGGTCAGCCACAGGCTGGTGGTCAAGCTGCTGCCATTGCACAGGTAGTGGAGGAACTATTTATTTCTCAGTTGCGTAGTGTGGCTCCTGCAAACTGTCCTCCAGCTCAAAGGCAGTCTGAGAACTCTGAGCCACAGGACAGACAACAATCAGATGTCCCAATAAATGTTGATCGTCTACCATTAGTAGTGGGTGACAATGCCATCAGCCAACAGAATGAAGCAGTGTGTGAAGAAATTGCTGCAGAATCAGCACATCATCAAGAGAATCATGCGGATGAAAGTGATTCACATCTTCCTGAAACATCTAATGGACAAGCCAATGCAGATTCTGCCGCACATGAATCAGATGAGGGTCTGCTAGCACAGGAATCTATGTCAAGACAACCAAATATGTCTCCAAATGGTAATGAAAGTATGGAAATTGCGGATGTTGGTACTACTGCTGGGCATTCGGAGGCCATCCCTGAGCTTGTTACACCGTCCACTGAGTTACTTGGTGATCCTCAGAGTCAAGATGGATTTTCGCTGCATGCAAATTCCAGGGATGCAGTACTTCGAAATGCATGTTGTGATGGGCCTCCAAGAACAGATAGCCAGTCCAGTAACCTTGTTGTGGTGGATTCTGGTTCAGAATTGCCTGATGTAGGTGATTGTCATACTTCTCCCGTTCAAGTGAATGCTGATGTTGATATGGATGGTGCAGACACTGCAGATACAGAAGGAAATCAAACCGAGCATCACTTGCCTGTTTCTGATAATGGTGCCGATGATGCATCAGCTATGCGAAGCCCTGTAATTGCACAAGATGCTAATCATGCAGATCAAACTAGTATTAATGATGGGGAATCTAGTGCAAACACTATTGACCCAACCTTCTTGGACGCGCTACCTGACGATCTACGGGCGGAAGTTCTAGCTTCCCAACAAGCACAGTCTGTTCCTGCTTCGACTTATTTACCCCCATCTGCAGAAGATATTGACCCTGAGTTTTTAGCTGCCCTCCCTCCAGATATTCAAGCAGAAGTTTTAGCACAGCAACGAGCGCAAAGGGTACAATCTCAGCAAGCTGAAGGACAACCAGTTGACATGGACAATGCCTCTATAATTGCTACCTTCCCTGCTGATTTGCGTGAGGAGGTGAGAATCTATTCATATCTCTTGTTTGTTAATTGTTAAGTTGTATTGAAATGCTCATTTGTTTCTATTCAGGTTCTTTTAACTTCTTCTGAAGCGGTTTTGTCTGCACTACCTTCTCCATTACTTGCTGAAGCTCAAATGCTCAGAGATAGAGCTATGAGTCATTATCAGGCTCGTAGTCTGTTTGGAAGCAGCCACAGGCTTAACGGCAGGCGGAATAGCCTTGCTTTTGATAGGCAGACAGTTATGGATAGGGGAGTTGGAGTTACAATAGGTCGGAGGGCAGTTTCTGCCATTGCAGACAGCTTGAAGGTGAAGGAAGTTGAAGGTGCACCTCTTTTGGATGCCGATGCTTTGAAAGCATTGATTCGGCTCCTACGGTTAGCACAGGTAATGGTCTAGTCCACTGAAAAGCAGTGGACCAAGGTGTTTCCCTTTCTATTAGAAAATCTTTGATAATTTTTATTCTTAAAATGTTTCATATGGTTAGAAGTATTTTTGAATTTGAAAAAAATGAGATTTATGGACAGAAAAATTATAGGAACAGGTGTGACAGTTGGTGAAATGGTGAAGTATGGTTACAAGTACATTTTGAAACATTACCAGCACAGATTAGTCAGGTACCAGCCAGAATAGTTGGATCATATGGATGCATTTGTAGTATTGTATGTTCTTATGAAGCAATTCTAGATATATACATTATATGTTCTCTGTTTGTTAGATTGAATGTGTTGTAACATGTGTGGAATTTAGACATTTGATGAGTACATCTTGCTTTGGACGGAGCTAATGTCATCATTGACCAGATTGAGATTTTATATCTACTTCATTAAATTTTTTCTTTGATAAACACTTGCTCTTTTTGTTTTTTTTTTTATTTTTTGGTAAATTGTATTGCTAACATGGTGGACCTCAGTACCTCACTCCCACCTTTTTCTTCTATCCTTTGCATGTGAAGCCCCTCGGTAAAGGTCTTCTGCAGAGGCTCTTGTTGAACCTATGTGCACATAGTGTTACACGTGCAGTTCTACTTCACCTTCTGCTTGATATGATCAAACCTGAAGCTGAAGGTTTTGATGGTGGATCAACACTAGCTACTTCTCAGAGGCTGTATGGTTGTCAATGGAATGTTGTTTATGGCCGATCACAGCTATCAGATGGTACTACTTTTGACTGATATGAATATGATCATTAATTACTTTTGAACTCTTCTGTTTCTAAGCATAGATTTTTTTATTTTGGGTTTTGTTGGTCTTATGTAGGTCTTCCACCACTTGTATCGCGTCGAATTCTTGAGATTCTGACATATCTGGCAACCAATCATTCTGCTGTTGCAAATATCCTTTTGTATTTTGATCCTTCATTGATCCCCGAATCTCCAAGTCATGATTCAGAAGCGAAGAAGGAGAAAGGTAAACAGAAAATTATGGAAGGAATGGATTCATCGAACCAACTGGAAACCTCTAAGAAAGGGAATATACCTCTAGTATTGTTCCTGAAGCTCTTAAATCAACCTCTGTTCTTACGCAGTAGTGCGCATCTTGAGCAGGTACTAATTAGGTCCTGAAAGACATCCAGTTTTCCCATTTCCATTCTCTTGGTAATTTGTTCCAAAATATCTTCTGCAGGTCATGGGTCTGCTTCAAGTAATTGTTTATACTGCAGCATCAAAGGTCGAGTGGCAGCCTCATTCTGGACAGGTTGCGGCATATTCACAGAGTGTGCCTGTTGATGAAGTCTCAGGTGATATACAGACAAATCCACCTATAGCTGAACCGGATCCCAATCAACAACTGGATGGAAGCACCAGTGCTGGAGTTTCCACTTCTGATGGGAAGAAAAATTTCAGTCCATATGATGTCTTCTTGCACCTCCCGGAGTCTGACTTGCGAAATCTGTGTAGCCTTCTTGCTCATGAGGGGTAATTTTCATGGGCTGATCCTTAGTTCTGGATGTTATATTTGGTTAATGAGTTTGCTACTGGGTTTTATGAGTTCAATTTATTTATGAACCAATTCCTCTCTCTCTCTCTCTCTCTCTGATGCATACACCTACACTCTCTCACCAACACTAAATCCAGACTCACACAACCCCTTGAGCACATTCAATGCATCTCTATTTATGGTGGAGTAGTATATTGACTACTTTTGTTACAATTTACTAGGCTTTCGGATAAAGTCTATGTGCTTGCGGCTGAGGTACTGAAGAAGTTGGCCTTTGTAGCTGCACCACACCGGAAAATCTTTACTTTAGAGTTAGCAGGTTTAGCTGATGGTTTGAGTAGTTCAGCGGTTGGTGAACTTGTTACCCTGAGGAATACACAGATGCTTGGGTTAAGTGCTGGCTCAATGGCAGGGGCTGCAATCTTACGTGTGCTTCAAGCACTTAGTACACTCACTTCCCCTGTCATTGATGCTAATAAGGGTCAAGAAGATGATGAGGAACGGGAAGAACAAAGCATCATGTGGAAGTTAAATGTTGCACTTGAGCCGTTGTGGCAAGAATTGAGTGACTGTATTAGCTCAACAGAGACAAAACTAGGCCAGGGTTCCTCCTCATCTCCAATTGAAAATACAAACACTACAGATCCTGCTGGAGGCGCCTCCTCTCTTTCCCCTCCACTTCCTCCTGGAACTCAGAGGCTTTTGCCATTTATTGAGGCCTTTTTCTTTTTATGTGAAAAGCTACAAGCAAATCAGTCCATCATGCAGCAAGATAATGTCAATGTTACTGCAAGAGAAGTGAAAGAATCTGCTGGAAGTTCCTCAGCAGTGTCCACTAAATGTGGTGTGGCTGCTCAGAGACGACCTGATGGTGCCATCACCTTCACAAGGTTCACTGAGAAGCACCGTCGCCTGTTGAATGCTTTCATCAGACAGAATCCTGGGTTACTGGAGAAATCACTCTCGATGATGTTGAAAACACCAAGGTTGATTGACTTTGATAACAAGAGAGCATATTTCCGCTCAAGAATCAGGCAACAGCATGAGCAACACCCTTCTGCCCCTCTGCGCATAAGTATTCGCCGGGCATATGTCCTAGAGGACTCCTATAATCAATTGCGAATGCGTCCAAGTCTCGATCTCAAGGGACGATTGACTGTTCAATTTCAAGGTGAAGAAGGGATTGATGCTGGTGGTCTGACAAGAGAATGGTATCAGTTGCTTTCGAGGGTCATATTTGATAAAGGAGCTTTGCTTTTCACGACTGTGGGGAACAATTCAACATTTCAACCAAACCCCAATTCTGTGTATCAAACTGAACATCTTTCCTACTTCAAATTTGTGGGCCGTGTGGTATTTTCCATATACCTGTTTACTTTTTAATATCCTTCAATTTTTTTGTTGTTGATCTTTCTGATACTGGACTTTTATCTGCCCTTTCTGCAGGTGGCTAAGGCACTCTTTGATGGTCAACTTTTAGATGTTTACTTCACTCGCTCCTTCTACAAGCACATACTTGGTGTCAAGGTGACTTATCATGATATAGAAGCAGTAGATCCTGATTACTATAAGAACTTGAAATGGATGTTGGAGGTAAGTGTAATCTCTAATGTAAAATCTATTAGTTGTTTGGTAGTATTTATATCATGGTTTTAGGAATAGGAGCAGATAGGCCAAGTCTGCCCTATTCGGGCCGATTCTAGGGCTTTTTTACCAATTCCAGCTGGATCGGAATCAGAATCGGAATCGGAATCGGAATCGGTGGAGGCCGATCTCATTGCTGATCCTGCTTCCTTGAATCATGGTTAACGTGGGAAATGCTAACTTTTTTTCCCCTGTTTAAATCAGAATGATGTGACTGATATACCTGACCTGACATTTAGCATGGATGCTGATGAGGAGAAGCACATACTTTACGAGAAAACTGAGGTACGAAGATTGCCAAAGTGTACATTATACATGCAATTTCACTTTTCAGCCTATTCAAACTTCTTCTTGTTCTGAATTTTGATGTCCATAACTGCATCCCGCCATCTATTGCGTTAATATGCATTTGTGCTACATATATTTCCAATTTATGTCAAGTCTCTTTAATTCTCGTTCTTTGCAATGGTCATACTTTTGGAAAGGTCACCGATTACGAGCTTATTCCTGGAGGAAGAAATATCAGAGTCACAGAAGAAACAAAGCATGAGTATATAGACCTTGTGGCTGACCACATTCTGACAAATGCCATCCGTCCTCAAATTAACTCCTTCCTAGAAGGTTTTAATGAATTGGTTCCTCGAGATCTTATTGCGATTTTTAATGATAAAGAACTTGAGCTTCTAATCAGCGGACTTCCAGAAATCGATTGTGAGTTTACTTATCATAACACATTACATGTATACTATCATCTGCACCCTCAGATTTGTAACATTTCCTCTTTCCCTATACAGTGGATGATTTGAAGGCCAATACTGAGTATACTGGTTATACAGCGGCTTCTAGTATTGCACAGTGGTTTTGGGAGGTTGTCAAAGCCTTCAACAAGGAGGATATGGCAAGGTTGTTGCAGTTTGTCACTGGAACGTCAAAGGTATTTATTTTGTCAATTGATCTATTTGCATGTTGTTTGATGTTTGAGATTATCATCATAAATTGACAGGCTTACAATTCAAAAAGCTACATCTTGGCTTCCTTCTTCTTTTTTTTTTTGGGGGGGGGGGGGTGTGAAGGTTTAAGGTTTTACCCCCATATCAAAAATTACCCAAAAATTTCAGGAAATAAAGACCTGTGATCCTCACATAATCACACAGCTGTAGTTCTGAATAGTCCAGAAAAAATATTCAATTTTAATGGTGTGATTGATAAAATAATAGGTATTAAAATATAATCTTAATTCTGGAACATTTGGAATTGTGACAATGCCATTTCCTTGTTGCTCAGTCTCGTACTTTGTACTCAGTTATTTATGTGCAAAGTGATTTATTGAGCTCCCTATTTCCTTTGGGATGGCTGTGGTGATGAAAGGTGTAGTAACTGTGTTAATATTGACATGCCTTCCATCACTCATTGGTTTCGAACCCTTGGAATTGGAGAATCTGGTGCATCTTTCTTCGCTCTCCTCTTGAGGAGCTCAAACTTGGTGTAGGCGCAGTGGCTCGCCTATGTGAATGCACCCTTGTAGTCATCATCTTGATTTGCTTTTGTATTTTAGAGTGAGGGACTTTCAATTCCTGATTTATCATTCTACTGTAACTTACATTTTACTTCTTAGATCCTTTCCCCTTATTCTTTGACTTTCTCTATCTCCTTGCTTTCACCATGCATCAGGCCAGCCTCAACTTAGTTGTTGCTTGTCTGTTGTATGACCTCTTGGTAATCTGTCTGCAAAATGCCAGCTGCTTATTATTTTGAGCTGTGGTAGGGGATGTTGGAAAGGTTATGCAATATTGATCCATTATATTGCTGAAAAATCTTGGAATGGAACCAAAATTCATGCCATCTGAAAATTTGAAATAAAGTACTCAAAGAACTGTTTATTGATCCATTATATTGCTGGAAAAATCTTGGAATGGAGCCAAAATTCACGCCATCTGAAAATTTGAAATAAAGTACTCAAAGAACTGTTTGTTTGATGGGATTAGGTTCCCTTGGAGGGTTTTAAAGCACTGCAAGGCATCTCTGGTCCTCAACGTTTTCAGATCCACAAAGCATATGGTGCTCCAGAGAGACTACCTTCAGCTCATACCTGGTTAGTGTATTAGATTACTTTGCGAGGATGATGCAGTTGTCAAGTTGTTACTACTTTTCTGGTAGCAACTAGGTTTTTAGTAGAAATACTTCCTGTTAATGGTTCTTGTCTCTTCTCAGCTTCAATCAGCTAGACCTCCCGGAGTATTCCTCCAAGGAGCAGCTTCAGGAGCGCCTGCTGCTTGCGATCCATGAAGCAAGTGAAGGTTTTGGCTTTGGTTGATGCAAGTTTCTCTAAGATCACTTTCTCCAAGATGATCTTACTTCAACAACACCAGCAACCTCTCTTCATGTTGTCATGTACAGGTTAGCTGCATATCTCTTGTATGATTTTCTTCTTTATCAATCAACTTGCTTCCTATACAAAATGAGCTACCAAAATTATGGTCCTGTATTCTTGAATTAAAAATTTGAGTGAAGTAATTCTCGATGGAGATTCGTCTTTAAAAGCTTTTGCCTAACACCTGCTGGAAAAGGTACTGAGATCCATTATTGGAATATCATGAGTCGTATATGTTTGGTTAGATCAAAGTTCTACAAGGATCAACATTTTTGGGTTGCTGTTTCCATTTTGTTGGGTCTAGTTTCCTTTATCATGTGTGCTAGATTTTGCTTCCTTTCTTCTCTTCAAACTAATAAAGTAGAGATATACTGGTATCTTTCTTATTCGCTTGATGACAAATGACTGCTCATGTTATTCGGAGTAGAATTTAGAATAAAGTAATGTAATTGTAATAATTTTAATTCCTTATATGAGATTTCACAAATGTAAGCTCACTTCCGGCTGCTGCTGATGATTTCTGCAGATAGAGAGCAACTGATTTGAGGCAAAAGAAACGGATAATCATTTAATGAGTAGCTGAATCTCAGGGGCAGAAAACGCCAAATGAAATTCAAAAAGATATATAGATTTTTGGAAAAATACAAGCTTCTGCACTTGTAAGAGCCCATGAAGATTTTGCATCAGTGCGGATAACTGCAGCAGTTTGCCCATCACCAAGTCAAGCTATTTGGGAAGTTTGTAGTGATTTGACATGAATATGCCTCCTTTTGCCTGTAACTACTTAATAGTTCTTTTACCTTTCTAGTCCTATCGGCCAGTTTGCTTCTGGTTGCCTTCTACCCTACCCATGTGGTTTCCTTTTCCAGGTTACCTTTTCTTTTTTTGAGGTTGGTAACTTGGGTTGTGAATATGGGGCACCTGGTGAGATGAATAATTTGGCAGTTCTATATGTTTATTTTTTGGGAAGTTGTATAGATGTATTTCTCCCTTGAAAATTAATTCAGGTTTTTTTTTTTAATTATTATTATTATTACTATTATTTAATATATGGAACACATATTGTGTTTCTAAATTCATCCCTGTGTGTGTGTTTGTGTGCATAAACTTCTCAGCCAATTCCTTTGCATCAGCAAAATTTCTTGAAAGGGGAAAAAAGAGGATGGAAGGCAGAGCTCAACATGGAATCAGGTAAGCTGAGGAAGACCAATGGCCATGTCTGACAACAGTTTGCTTTAACTAGCAGAATGTCTAAACATTGTCTAAACATGAAAAGAGGCTGAAAATAACAGGAAAAATCCTTAATATCATGAAGGAAAGGAGCTGGTGTAGGATAGGTTGAGGGGATTCAACAAGGAGATGACCAAAACCCTAGTTTTGAGGTGAGTTGTTTTGATTATTGCAATAGAGACAGTTTGATGGCTGGATTTATGAGCATAATAACCTTTCTGAATTTATGAAGAGAGAGAGAGAGAGAGAGAGAGAGAGAGAGAGAGAGGTCAACACAATAAACTTGATTAGTGTGGGAAGTGCTTGAAAATGGACAATGGAGGAATACTAGTACAATATCCTATGGTAAGTCTAATTTTATTCTTGTATTTCATTAGGTTGAGAGATGCCATAACCCAGTAGTATATGCTGAACTTTTCTCACGAGTGGAAGTACTAAATGCTAGCCGTACGATATTGTAAAAATACGCTTTGTAACACAATACGCCTGACATGGACCGTTGGATCAAGTAGAAGTCCAAATTTTGAAAGGCTTACTTAGACATCCCAATTCACCTCCTATGGATTAGTACTTAAAATGCGTATCACTCTCAAGTCTCAACAAGGGTTATAAATCACGGTATCAAGTATTGTATCGCTCAATACCATATAGACATTGGTATGGTATACATACTTTAAGCACTTACATTTTTTTTTTTTTACTAACAATGATTATCCAGGCCTTCGGCTTGATTAGTCCCACGGGCTCATACTGATCCCACAACCTCATGAATCGAGTCATACTAGGGTTGAATGATAACCATTTAACTCACTGAAAATAGTGAAAAACTCTAAACACCCCGTGTAAGTGGCCCAAGGTGTGCCTAGTGGGAGTCGAACTTAGGACATCCGAGTTTATGGCTTGTATCAAATTCGTTGCTCACAAAAAAAATACATATACATATATTACAAATCAGCTCCATACTTTAGGCACATAATTATTATACGCATATAAACTCACTAATACCTGTATTTATTAATATGGGATTGTGAACGTCATATACGTATATTATTAAAATAATAGTATGGGATTATATTATTGACCTGGCACATGGGCTTTCTCATACGAGCCAGGTCTCGCTCGACTAATACACATTAGAAAATAGAAAAGATACAAATAAGTTTACTCTTCACTCACTCACTCTCTCTCTCTCTCTTGCTCGCTCATTTCTTTCTCTTTTATTTTTTTCTTTTTATTTGCAGGCGAAGCTGTTTTGTTTTTGAGAATCTCTCTTGGAATTCATGTCGGTATGCACTGGAATTTCTGTCCCGGAACCCTAATTCAACTCTTTTTTTTTTTTAGGTTGTGAAGGATAATCCTTAGGTTCAAAATGTGTTCCATTCGTTTTCGAGATTCATTGGATTTTAAGCTCGTCCTCTGGATTTTGATGTTGCTTTTGTGAATCATTTTGAATTTCTTGTTGTTTTGGGGGATTTTTGGATTTCTGCTATTGATTTTGAATATTTTGTAAGTTGATTTATTTGAGGTAAAGTGAGCTGGTGTTTGCTTTTTCTAGATTTTGGGAGAAAGGCGTATTTCAATTTTTGCCCTTGATACTTTAACCTTTTATGGAACTGAATTAAATTACTTGGTATCTTATGGTTCTAATTTGGAGTTTCTTCTGTTACATATTGTGTTTTTCGCCTTGCTTTTTAGGTCGACAAATTAGATGAGGATGGTGATCCATTTATTTATGGATATTTCTGCAATTATAACAGTTTTTGTTCCTATTGAAGTTTCTAGTTTTCCTTGAGTGTTGTATTAATTTCTTTCCTTCTGCCAACCTTTATTGGAAAAGAATAAGAGCAGATTTCCTTCCCCCTCCTGTTACTGGTTTTGGAGAGAGAGAGAGAGGGGGGGGGGGTTCTCAATTTGTATTGTGTGTGTGTATCAATTATATTTTCTTTCCTTGGAGGATCCACAACAGGTCAAACAGGTCTGAAAAATAATAAAAATGTAAGCTGGGCAATGCGTTAATCGGGTGACCATTGGTTATCATTTATCTCCTATATAGATACACTGATTAGGTAACTGAAACCCATGATTGCTGTTTATGAACAGTCAATACTGTGTGAAGGGCAACGAGCCAATACCAGCTTCCCAAAATTTTCCTAATAGAGGAGGAAATCGTAACTCAGATGAAACTCCTTTGCTGTTATTCTAAACTCTGACATCCTCCACCCAACCACTAATGTTTCCTTTTCAGGATGCTGAAATGGAACAGCTTGTTTGCCTCTCCTTTTTCTTTGGATTTCTTCTAAAGACAAGGCTTGCATTCCATTGCTTGGAAGACTCATCATCCAGGATATGTAGTGTTGGACATAGGGTGCATTACTTTCTGTTCTTACACCAGTCATCTTCCAGTGTTTGGACTTTCTCCTCATTCCTGACTTTGATGCAAGTCTCTCTTTTATTATTTAAGAAAATGTTCTTGTGAGTTTGTGACATAATAATCTGATTGCACACAGAATTGCTGTGACAGGAACTATTTATGGTTCCAGCATTTATGAATTATGCCCATATTTGCCTCCATATGAAGTTTCTTATTTGTTGTTGAACCTTCTTATTTATTTGGATGTTTCTCATGCCAAGGTGCAAGCTTCTATTTTTGCATCCTTCTTGTAGTCTACAATATGGAACTTTTTCTTTTATTATTCCCATTGCAAAGGAGATCATCTTGGAATTTCGCCATCGTTTTTGTTTTATGAAAACCCAGGTCAACATTGTGCAAAAAAGATATGTAATAAAACCGAATGATTCTAGCCCAAAAGGTCCCCTGGTAGTATTCCTTACATCCTTTCCACATCCAGATTCCAACGAATAGCTGATATTGCCAGCGTTAGCTCCTCCTACACCTTTGCCACCTTGATCAAAATGCTCTTTTTAAGGTTCACTTTCAAGTTGGAAACCTGTTCAGACACCTTATTCTACTCCCAACATGTATCGTTTGCTCCTAAAACGTGTCCTATGTTAGCCTTCATTTACATGAATCCTACAATTTATCCAGCCATTCACGGTTTTCTCAACATGGGAGAGGGATCACCTTGTCCCAAGGCCCCTAGTGGTTGGGTAAAGAACTTATCTAGTGTGCGTAAAGAACTCATCTAGTGCGCGACAAAAAAGAGTTGATACTTGATGGCTTCACCCATGATAAACAGCCTCACATCCATGCTCTCCAACTATCTCCTAAAACTATCCTTGGGGAACCCATGCATTCATGCTCTCCAACTAGCTCCTAAAACTATTGCTGGGGAACTTTGATCAAGAAGCGTATTCAACTTTGTCATAGGCTCTCTCTGCCTGGCTCATGTTTGTTGAACTTTAACAGTTTACCTCTTGAGCGGCACTTGTTCCCCGCCATCTTGTTTAGCCGAAAGAGCAAACTACCTTATAAGTTATAGCAGGAATACTGGTCTAACATCTATGATTATTATCTTTTTGGAGTCGCACGATAGTGAAGAAATATATACCTGGTGGTTTGAATGCTAGGTGTTAAATATCTGGAGGGGATACATCAACGAGAAGAAAATGTTTTCAAGATTTGACAATCAGTCAGATCTTTGGTAATAGTGGCTGGTAGTGCAAAAAACTTCTTGGAAAGTATAGAATGTGAGCTTGTTTATAGCCTCAAAGAAACCCCCTGCTAATATTTTGGATAATTAAGGTGAAGATTTTCATGAAAAAACGGAGGACAGAAATGAGACATCAGAAATAGCTTTAGGGATTGTGTAGCAAAAACATCTTCGGCTATGAGGCAGGACAGAGTTTAGATTATTCACCATATTCACATTCCAATCTCTGAATACTATATGGAATGAGATGCCTTTGTAGTGTTTTAACGATTTAAATCCATGTCTACAGGTGGAATGGTACCTTAGTCTATGTGATCATTGATGCAGTATTTACCAACAGTTCTTTCTGTCTTATGCTAAGGCCCATTCTCTGCTATCCTCTTGTAAGACAGTCGACTTTAGGGTTGTCCCAACTGGATACCATACGTATGCCTCCCTCACTCCCCCCCCCCCCCCCCAAAAAAAAAAAAAGGGGGGGGGGGTGTTGGCAAGTAGAAGTAACAAGGGGCTGATGATGCAGGAATTGATGTTGTTGATTTACTATTTTCGGTTGATCAAGATTTACCATTTATATAAATCTTGTTAACCATTTATGGTAGTTATGGTTTTTACCATTTACAAAGCATGGTGAAAAATTAGTGGTCTTTTCAGGAAACCTGAGTTCGATCTATACTGATGAATGCATTTTGATTCTTTCTTTTTTTTCATAGTTCTTGGATTGTTCTACATGTAGATATTTTTACTTTATCAATAAGCTTTGTTTTCCTTGGCAATTAATAGAAAAATACAGTTTCAATGACTTCTTTTATTCTTAGCTGGGAGTTAAAAATTTTAAAATCCTAGTAGTATCAGCCATCATGTATGCTGGTTGAGTCCCAGAAGGATTTTGTCCTTTTTTAGTTCGAAAAATAGTTCAATAATGGTTTTTATATAGGATCTTGGCGCAATGGTAAGGTTGCTCTATTGCGACCTAGTGGTCAAAGGTTCAAGTTGGGAAACAGCCTCTCTGCAAGTGGGGGTAAGGCTGTATACATTATGATCCTCCCCAAACCCCGCAGTGACGGGAGCCTCATGCGGGTATGCCCCACCCCTCCTTTTTTTCTTTTTTTTTAATGGTTTTTATGTTGGCATAAAATTGAAATTTCATTTAGTTTTATCTTGTGGTTTTATTTATGGGATAATAGAATGATTCTATTGCATGGTTGTTTGATGGTTAGACCCCATCATCATTCATAGCCTAATTGTCTGTTATCTTATCCTTATTTCAATTCTCTACATAGTGTATACACTAGCAGATAAACATCTTTTTCTTTTCCATACTGTGTTTTGTTTTACTTGCTGGTTTTTGAGTTGGATCTGCTGTTGTGGGACCATTCTTTGTTATCCTACATCAGGTGGTGAATGAATTTCAAGCCTGCTTTGTGTGGTGGCTTATGAATTTCAAGCTTGCTTTGTGTGGGAAACACACTCACAATCACCATTCTTGTAGAAGCCAAGTGATCAAACATGAGCATTTTGTTCAGAAGCATGGTCTGCATGAGAAAAAGAGACATTTGATGAAATATTTGGGCCCTAGAAGAGCTTTTGTTTGGAAATGTTGATCATCCAGAGTCACACAAGAACAGGAAAATAGTTTGATGAAAGAAGTTATTCCACAAGGCCAGAAAATCAATTGATTATTGGTTTCTTCTGAAATGGAGTTACCCAAGACGCTACATCAGCCCTGGCCTTAGAAACCCTGCCCAACTTTTGTTCTTTCTGTTGGTTTTGGTTTCAACAAAGTGACATTGTTGACAATTGCACAAGGCAGTTTTAAGTGTTGATGGTAACTTTTTGTTTAAGAATACAATGTCTATGGTCAGCAGCATTTCATGCTAGTATTGGTCTTCTCCTGTCTCTAGAAACTCAATATATATGTACAGTGTGTGTGCATGTCTGCATGATGGATGTGGTTATCATAAACCTTATTGTACTATTTTCTTCTCCATTGCTTACGCGAGTCATGGACACTCAATTAGGTCTTTCCTATGAAAATATTCTTCCCTTTGAATCACCTGACCTTATGATTCCAACCTTTTGAGAGATGGCCATCTTTCAGCAATATTACAAATTTTTATTTATTGTCTAGAAAAATGAAATTATGTTTTTTGTTGTATGGTAGTCTTCTAGCTGGGGATCATTGAGTTGACTTTGGAAATTTGAGTGTTGTGTATGGTGATTGTGTTGAACTGCAAGCATAATCCCATCATTCCTTGTGGTTTCAAGGATATTCACTTGGGGTGGGGGTTGGGAAGGGGATACAATTCCAGGTATGGAGTGACATATTTAGCATTCAATGAACTGTGTAGTCTCATGCCTCTTTCATGTTACAGAATTGATGGAGGACTTAAAACGGATAATAGAAGGTTATGGACCATGGTTTTGTATGAATTAGGTTTTATGTAAGTAGAGATACAGGTCAAGAGGCTGACCTCTTCTAAATATCTAGGGATATTTGTATTTGAATTCATGCAACATCTGGTCATTGATGGCTTTAGTTTCATAAGGTTGAAGGGCTGTAAGGATTATGGTTTTGGAACGGATGGAAGGCAGTTGCTGTGGGGTATAGGGTTTTGAAATGAGTGTAGTATGTAAGGCAGGGCTCAATTGATGGCTTTAGGTGAAAGGTTGATAAATAAATGAGACTAGGGTTTGGCATCGCTGGGGTGGGGGATCATAGGGTATGAGGGGACAGCTGTATATTAGTGCGTAAAATAAGAGAGTTGAAGAAAGAAGATAGAATTAAATACTACAGTCGATCTAGTTTTACTCTTGGACCACACCTAGTGCATGAAGTTACACTACTTCAGAAGCTTGTCCCTTTATTGGACCTTTAGAGCCTCTTTTCTTTCCAGGTGAGCAACTTCATTAGGGCCAAAATTGACATGTGAGCAGGGAACCTTTGCCACCTTTTAGAAAATTTGGGCCTTACATGATCTGCCGCATGGCAGATATTATAACTGTACAAGAAGCCCTTACTATGTGGGCCACGCAGGAAACCAAACCAAGGAAAATGTAATTGTTTTGCTTTCATATTTAAGCAGTGGTTAGGTGGCAAATTATGCGTATATGGCGGTTGTATATCCCCCTCAATCAATGTTGCTTATGGATCATTATTCCGCAACACAGTCTTGTTATATTTTATTCTGTGGCTGCTTTTTGAGTGCTACTGAACTTGGTTTTTCAACAGGACAAGGGTCGGCCTTTGCCAAAGTTTGGTGAGTGGGATGTCAATGACCCTGCTTCAGCGGAGGGATTCACCGTGATATTCAATAAGGCCAGGGATGAGAAGAAGACAGGTGCCAAGCCTGACTCACCTGGGAAGGATGAGCCCGCGTTCAGGCATACTGCAGATCCTGGCAAGCCCCAGGGTGTAAGTTTACTTATTTACCCATCCACTCTTGTACTTTCTACTTTGGTCTGCATATAAATGCTGCTTTCGGCGTTTCACCATCTCGAGAACATTTTGATTACAAAAGAGCTTTCTAGCTAGGCAGGTTTCTCTCAAGTTCTGCTTTATCCACCTTACTGTTTACATGGTGTACACATTCTGGGCCAATGGCTGAATTTGACTGGTGATTTGCACTATAGGATCACCCGATAGCAAGTATCCTCCTTACAAGATATAGGGAAATCTAATGTCCATAGAAAACCTGTGGCAATAAAACAAAAGCTGAAAGTATACATTAATCATCATATTGCCATGGTCATCTCCATCCAAAAGAAAACATAGAACACTATGGTCTTGTCTGTGATTTCAAAATGTTGAGACAACTAGGTATCATTTTTTCAGGTACAAGGGGTGCAACCAGGCCAGTTTGTGCCAGGTTTAAAACCCTAGGTCACCTTAGCTCAACCCAAGCCCAGTCCAGCCTGAGGCTGGGCTGGGATATCACAGACTAGGCCCAACCTTACCGGGCTCAACCCTCTGCCTAGCCCGGCCCTGATTGACCCTGATTGGGCTAAGCTGGGCCATGGTGTACCTGATTGAAGGACCAGGCCCTATCAGGCTTGGGCAGGCTCGCAGGCCAAACTTGCACCCGTATGATCAATATTGCGAAGTTGTGATGAGAAAATAAATATTGAGTTGATTTCAATTACCAGAAGGGTGGAGGAGGAAGAAAACTGAAGTGAATGTTATAGCAAATCCTTCAACATCTTGATTTTAGATTCGTCCAATTTGGTTGGTTTTCAGCCTTTGGAATGGAATTCTCTATGCAGTGAATGTTCTACCCAAGTTGGGGGGCAGATATTCTGAGATATGCTCTAGTTTCACTTTTAATTCTGGGAAGTTCTTGTGCATAGCATGGGAAAATGTCAGATGCTCAGAGTTTGTCTAGATCCTAAATGTCATTGCAGAGGTTCAGTTCAGTTGGTGATTAGTCTCATTTATGTGCACATGGACCTCATAGGTCATATGCTGCCCTATTCATTGTTCAGATTCTCCATCCTCCGAGGCTATAACAAAATGGATCAATGCATTTTAACAATTGAAATATAACTAGTCATATGGGCAAGTGATCATCCTGACTGGTGACTGAATAGAAATTTTGCAAGCCCCCATTGTTTTCTGCATTACTGCTGGATTGTAAGATTACCATCCAGAATCCAACTGTTTTGATCATGCAGTCTTTGTTTGTGACAGTTCTGCTGACGATGTATTATTTTGCAGAAAAAATGGTTTTGCTGCGTCCAACCTGCTTATGCAGAGTCCTGATGGCAGGGGGCTCTCGCTTGGTGGAAAGCAATTTCCATCGGGCTACACCATATTTTCCGAGAAGACTGGAGCTGTAGTTATACAAAGGCTGTGATGAGTCCTGCCGGGGAATTGGTTTGCTGTGCTTTGAATTGGGGCTGATTGGAAAGGTGGTATGAGAGGATGATGAAAGAAGACACAGTTTATTGTATTTATAGTCTTGCTTACACTTACTGGGTGGGCACTATTTGAAGCTTAGCTTTGCTTCCCTTTCCTTTCCTTCTCCAAGTTGCTGTTGGGGCTGCCGCTTGTTTGTGACTGTTTTTCATTATCTGTTCTACCGGAGTTGAGTGAATTTGGTTTTTGTGTATAGTTAGCACAGGTTCATGGCTTTTTCATTGTCTTCTTGATCACAACTCTATTCTGGATATGTGCAATAGTCAAACAAAGAATTATGCCTTCAAATGTGAACGATCAAATATGTCAAATATATGGAATTGAGTCTTAAAGAGGGTCGGCCTCGGCACAATGTTAAGGTTGCTCCATTACAACTTAGTGGTCATGGTTCGAGTTGGGAAATAACCTCTTCAGTATGTAGTATGGACATTACATTTTTTCATATGGCATCGAGTCTTAGAGGTATCATGGAATTATGTTTCAGTGAAAGATGGTGCTAGGATCAACTGGAAACCATAGTCGGAGGATATCCTCTCCAATGCACTGGACAGGATCCGGACTTGGATTTAGATAGCCAGACAGGTCTGCTCGAACCAGTTAACTCATAAATATTCAGGTGGGTTTGACTGGGGTCCCCAAGGATGTCAAAAGACCACATCAAATGATAAATCAGCTTTGTTTAACTAATAATAAACCATCTTCCTGTCAGATAACAAAAATTAAGTACATGCTAAACTGTGGGGCTTATGTAATAAAGAATCTAAACCTTTCTCAACAGTAAAGTTTTATCAGTGAAATATCATCACTTACCCCATCAATAATCTGATAAAAAGGGAAAATGTTAAGTGTCGGTTGATAACTTCTTTTGTCAACGCTTTGGCTATCTGCTATTTCACTGGGCATGGTGATGAGAGAATTTTATGAAAGTGTTTAATAATTTATAATTTTGGGCCAGGTTTGGTTGCTGGGCAAAAAATTAGAATTCGGATCTTCTTCTGGACCATGATCTCTTGTAATAATTTCATATTATTCATTGGTTGTGGGTCTTTTTCTTAGTGGTATTCAGCTTCTTTCTACGGATGAAATTCTTAATAATTGTTGTATTCACCGATTTTCGCATAATCACTTGTTACATAGCAGGATTAACTGCATTTTATATGTTTCAGGTAAGGCTCCGTTTGGTATCGTTATAAAAAAACGTTTCTGGAGTTTTTTTCGTTCTATTGGAACAAAAAAACGGAATCTTCTGTTTGGTGCACTTATGGTCCGTTTCTGTTTTTTTGGAACAAAAAGTGAAAAAAAAACTGAAAAAACGAGATTGGACGGAACTCCAAAATGGAGTTCCGTATTCCCAGTTTCGTTCCATTTTACAAAAAAAAAAAAAAAAAAATTCCCGATAAAAATCTGAAATTTTGAAACACCATTTTTTGTTTAAAAACTGAGTTTTGACACAGAAACTGAAATTTTCATTTTTGACACGAAACGGCGTTTCTGAAACAGAAACGATACCAAACGGGTCCTAAGTTCATGAGATGGAGATAAACAGACTTGAACTGCTGACATTCGCCATAGGATAAGGCTTTTTTGACTGATTCTACTATAGAGGCCAACAATAGAGAATAATTCCCCCCCCCCCAACTCAGCGTATAACTTTAATCGTACTGGACCATTAGAGAGAGAGATAGAGAGAGAGAGAGAGAGAGAGAGAGATTGTATTGTATTGTACTCTTATTGCGGCACAATCAAAGACGAGTGATAATAAACAGTCATTGTCCAGTCCACACACTTATCTCAGAAAAAAAAAAAAACAAAAACAAAAACAAAACAGAACAAAACAATAATTGGTCCGCAAATCAAACATTAACCTCCGATGAATTGCTTACTATCCTACCTTCCAACCAAGGCAAACATAGGCAAATAATCGATAAAATAGAGCCATGGCTAGTAGGACCCATAATTCATACACATCTTCACTCAAGTTTACTGAGTCAAATGAAGGTGAGCTCTGCAGACTTCGGCATCCACCTTTGCTTCCACATTCGTATAATTGGTCCCCCGTGTATTGCACTTTTAATAGAAACCGAAAAGCATAATATAGGAAAGATACGTATTTCAACCATCGTGTGAACTTTGGTGTGTGCTGCAGCAATTTATGAAACAAATAATGGATTGATTTTAATCAAAAGTTGGGTTTTAACAAGAAAGACCATGTATAGGAAATTTCACATCAATTTGATAAATACCTGGACAAAATAGCCACCATTGAGGTTAAACAATGTTAGCATCATAGATGCAATCTTCCCAGCCCTATTGTTGCTTTGAAACGCGGCACCAATGAGTTCCCCAGCTCCCTACGTACGTAGAGAAAGAGATGAAATTGTTGTTGACAAAATTATATATAACCCAATATATAGGACGTATTTTCTGTCCTGGAGAGCACCCTGAGGGGGGTTTGAAATGACCACAGCAACTCTCCTGGCGTAGGGGCCACACTTCTGGACTAAAAACTTTCTATATATACATATATAAGACAAGGGCTACCCCGTTAACATAGTTACATGCTAGCACACAGGCAAATTAATGGGAGAGTGTGTGGGAGCATCTTCAGCGTAGGGCAACATGATCTTTCCACACCCACTGTGTCTAGATGTGTACCGGCACCAGTGGGTAGCATTCATTCCACAGCCACTGTGTTTAGACGGAGGAGGTTCGGTATGCAGCTGGCTTTCCTGGATCTAGAGGCTCAACCAATGGGAGGGGCATAGGGGACTTTCCTAAGGGGAGGAGGAGAGAGATAGACACAGATTTGCGTATACCAACATACCCAACCTTTTCCCATATAACAAATATATATAGGGAGAAAGAACTCTGTCCATCCATTTCCTATGCCCATCATGCGGGGGCTATTAGGTCTTTCCACACCCAGCCATGTCTGAGCATCAAGGCCACGAGCAGGCAGAGTTTCCTTGCCCACACACACACTCTCTCTCAAGGGTATAATCAACTTACTTGGCTCGTTATAGATAACACCAATATCGCAAGCAATGTGAGAAAGAAGCCAGGGGTTGTTCTCTTTAAGTTGGCCATGAAGTACAAGATGAGCATGAAGAGGGTTGGGTAGATAATTTCAGCCACTATATCACACAAGGTGCTACAAACATAGTACACACTCAGCCTGTACATATCTGCTTTCCTCTCTATCACCAAGCATACCTTCTCCGATGGAAAGACACTGATGGCCGCGAATATCGACATTGAACTCCAGAAAAGACACATGTAGTACAATAGGCCGATCCGTTACATTATGTTGTTGAAGTAGCCAAATCATTAATTAGTCGAGGAATAAGATTTAGGGTTTTGGATTTAGTATACCTGGTCTCTGAGTTGAGCCTCAGTTCCAATGGTGGATTTCCACCAGATAAGGCCTAACAAGAATGCAACTCCAAGGGCTTGAGCCAGTCTTAGCTTCCCAAAATAATTTCTTCTTCTTAATTTTAAAGTTCTCATTGATAGTAACATGAGTTGTTCCCACCAATTCATGGCTGCCTGATCTACTTGAATTCCTAGCTGCTGAAGATTTTCTGATGATTCTTGCAGTTCCTCCTCGATTTTATATTCCGTTTGCAAATACTAGTACACATGGAAAATATTTATGTCAATTTCTCTTTGAAGCAAATAAATGCAATTGAAACTTGATTGCTTCTGGATATTTAGATAGTCCTACGACTATGGGTGACTTAACTATCATGTCTAGGAGACAAAAGAGGCCACCCTACTTTAAGTCAATTGGTTTTAAGGCGAAAGCTTTAACACGAGGACTTACCTCAATCACCTCTCTTTCAAATTCAGAATTGTGTTGGAATGCTAATAGTTCCACAGGGACTGCAGTGTCATTATTTACATGTCCAGTAGCTAAATCAAGAATGAACTCAGCAGGGTTCATGGCTACCTCAGTAGTGAACCCCAAAGAAGAAAAGTACACCATGCAGGCATAATACACAGGACAACCTTCTGATATCAGCAGAAGTTTGTCAAACATGTTGAACATTCTGTTTGAGGGTTGGTGGATTGTTGTGATCACTGTTTTTCCTCCCTATTGAACCATTAAATTCAAACACAAGAATGTCATTTGTATCAAGATTTGCAACTAACAAATGGAAATTAAACCAGATTATATATAATACCTGCCCAACCATCCATTGAAGGATTTGAAGAACTTTATTTGCAGAGGTAGAATCAAGGCCTGAAGTGGGTTCATCAAGAAACAACAAAGAAGGATCTACTAGAATTTCTTGACCTATACTAGTTCTTTTTCTTTCACCTCCTGATATTTCGCCTATTATTGTATGGCGACAACTACAATCAAGTCACAGATCAGTTAGATCTATCCCAACATCTGTTATACTAGTTGTCATAATTATAATTCATCCACTAGTGTCTAAGCTTCATAATCATCTACTAAGAACCGAAAGAAACAAACTGCTTATTTGCAACATAATGAGCTTATAGATTGTATTTAGGAATGCAACTGGGCCAGGTTTTGTAAAACCCTAGTTCAATCCTAGGTTCCCTTAACTCAGTCCAGGCCCAGCCTTGTTGGGTTCAGTCTAACCCAGCCCAGCCCTGATTGACCCTGGTTGGGCTAGGCTGGCCGGGTTGGCCTTGATCAACCCTTGCAGCCCCTATGTTCGATGTAATTATGTGTAATTGTATATTATATATATATATATATATATATCTATATAAGGATTAAAGTTTTTTGGGTGGGATGTAGAGGTTGTGCCATGTGCCTCGGCCAATGAGAGCGCATTAGGAAGCTTCGATCAGGGAGTGCAGTGGTCATTTTGCAACCCCTTGTGTCTGGGTGCCGCCTCTATGTCCCCCAGAAAACACAACCGCTATATTTAAATATATATTATATATAGGGATTATGTGAAGAGCACCTCTTTAGGTGTATTTACTCTTTAAAACATATAAATTTTATTTTGATTGCTCTTTGTCTTATTCTCAAAAAATCTTTTAAGTTAAGGATAAATTTTTTTATTTTTTTATTTTTCAAAATAGTTTGAAATTGTTCGTACCATTAAATCATTTCAAGAGATGTCATTGTCACATGTATTTCATGCACATGTGAAATGACATTCACCATCAAAAATTTAAAAGGGAAACCAAATAAGGTTACAAATTATTTAACACCATAAGAGGTATCAAGAAGAAAATTCTTCATATATATATATATATATATATACAATGGTGGGTTGGGTTCAGACTAAATCCTTAAACCATCTGGCCGTGCCTGACCCTAGGCCCGAAAATCTCAGCCCTTGCATGGCCCACCGATTGAGAAGACCAGCCTAGCTGCCCTGTAGGGCTGAGGGTGGGCGTAGGGCTTGTCAGGCCAAACTTGCACCCCTAAATTGGATTTTTATTTGGTTTTAGAACAAACCTTTATAGGCCTAACTCCTCCATGATCTTCTTTACTCGTGAGCGCTTTTGCTGTCGAGTAATGTTACTGGGAAGCCTTAGATTTGCAGCAACAACCAAGGTTTCTTCAACTGTAAGTTGAGAGAAGAGCACATCATCCTGAGCGACAAATCCAATCCTGTAAAGTGATCGAAGTAATTAATATTTATCGAGAGAGAGAGAGAGAGAGAGAGAGGTGTTCTAATTAATTTTTGCCAACCTCCTCTTAAGAGCTGCATCATATGGACTGCCATTGTATGTGATGCTCCCTTCCACATTCTCACCATGCAATCTACCTCCTAGTATCTGGAGTAAGGTTGTCTTCCCACTACCCGAAGGTCCCATCAGAGCAAGGAGTTCTCCAGGTCTTATGCTACCCGTCATACCCATACGCTTCAAGATATAATAGTAGTTAGCTTGTTCCATGCCCAGTTGAGAAGCTACCTTTGACACCACAGACTTTACAGGTTTTCAGAGAAATCTTGGCTGATTCTTACCTTGTACTTCACATTTTCAAACTGTAGAGAGAGAGAGAGAGAACCTCACAGTTCAGACAACAAAGTATTTTGCTACTACACTGGTAATGGGTTAGAAAATTGCTACACGTTGCATGGATATTTACTGAAGAGAACTAATCTCGAATGTTAGAGATGGAGAGTTTGGATCAGGTTCTCGTACAAGAATGGTTCTCTGCAGTCTCTAATCCATACTAAAAATCCATTCAATGTGAAAATTTGTTGTAAAAAGAAAGAGATTGAGTGGATTCAGGACCTGATCCAGACTCAGAGATGGACTGAATACCTTGAGAAATATCGAGAGAGATGGATCCATGTGTGAAGACCCGTTTCTTAGATCTCCTTGAGACTTTCTGCTGTGATCAGAGCCATTACTCCCACCAATTTGCGTGGTCGCCATGGACAGTGACATGTGATGACCTTCTTCTTCTCTCACTATTTCCATAATTTCAAGATACAGCTCAAGCAAGAGGTTCAAACATAAGCTTTCAGAGCTCAAGAACTATATATAGTGAAGCAATTCAAATTTTTTTTTTTTTTTTTTTTGGTTTCCACACTACCATTTCTTGAATAAAAAAATTGTAGCCTCATGTGAATACAAAGGCGACTGCGACTTTGTGTATACAAATTATGGAAAAACGGAGGCAACCGAACACAGGCCCTACGAAATGACTGGGTCACCTCATATGAATGATAAAAATCTCACCCTGTTGATGCTTATAAGAATGTTCTAATTGGTCTCCATGTTGGTGCAGGAGCTGCTCTCTTGGGCAAAAAAAAATTGTCTCTACAATTAGGGAAGAGGAAACCTAGAAGGTATTGTGGTTTTTGTGCCCAGATAGGGAAGGTAAAATGACTACCCCACCCTTGTAAAAAGAAGAAATCATTTCATTGTTAATGCTTCCACACGTGCTACCATTGGCTCATGTGCTGGAGCAGGAACCACACTGCCTTTTAGAGACCCTTCCCTACAAATTATTACAAATGTTGCAAGGCACAGGTGAGGAATGTGGGTCAGTTTTTCGTATGGTCTGACCAACACATATGGAATCCACTACATGGTTTCTCCTTGGGTGGATTCCATCTATGTGGATTAATCCCATACGAGAATGGTTATCGTACGAGGACCTGATTCGCTCTTGCAGGTGAGGGCATAGATGCATGAATGTGGCGTCTATCATGAAACAATTAAATAACTGTATTTAGAATTTGATACTTTCGTTTAATTGCTATGTATTTTATTATCAGGACTTGTTTAAGATAAGTGTAGAAAATGATTAAAAAATAATCTGAAAGTGACAAATAATTATATCATTATCAAAGAATATCATTGTTTTTTTTTTTTGGTAGAAAGGATATCATTGTTATATATATTAAATATCTATCATAGAACAATTAAATAGGTGTATTTTTTGTTTTTGTTGTACCTGATTGCTGAGATTAAACATTTTCAATATAGAAAGACTCAAAGACAATGACTAGGCAACTTGGGCCGCCAAATACTTCACCTTGCGTTTGACAAACAAGTGGAAAAAGACAACCGCGAACAGACAACAATGTAACGCAGAATGACATACGAGACCTGTTAAGTTTGTTTCGAATTCTTGACCTATTTTGAAGATTGACCCGATCCAACATATTTTGGCAGCGATCTGAATGGGAAGTTTTTTTGAGATCTGTGATGGAAGCAGAGGGATTGGGCCAATAGGCCCAAGCCCGGAGCCCATCATTGATCTCGTATGGGGGTGCGGGGGGCTATATGGTTCGACAGAATCGACCGCGACCCGATGGGTCGACCCGTGACTTGGAATATATATAATGTATTATAGCTTGTTGAGAAAGTCATTGTATTTTAGGGTTTTTCGAACTAGGGTTTCAGGCTGAGTTTTCTCGCCGCTTCTTGGGTGTAATCTCCCTTCTGCATAGTGAAACATCTTCTTCTTTGCCCGAAGATGTAGCACACCACCCTGGTGTGTGAACCTCGTTAAATCTCTGTGTCGTGCGAATCTATTGTCTCTTTATTTTTCGTGTTTCTTGATGTTTGATCTAACAAGACCGATTCTTAAGTCAACCTCAACAGCTGTGTCACAAAGTGCAGAAAGACACCTTGTGTCTCACCTTCTCTGCACAGAGGGAGAGAGCAAAGCCTCCCAATTGGTCAAATCCTATTAAGAAAAAAAAAAAAGCAATGAGTCCCTGGGAGCATCCAAAGGTTGGGAAGACTCCAGTAATTGGATGTTCATTGTCGATTCACCGCTCATTGTAAAGGATTTTCTTGAAGCCTAATGGTGTAAATTTGGTTTTGTCAACCTAACCCGTCCGTTTTAATTTGAGCCCAAATATGGCCTGACTAAGACACCATTGCCTTAAGGGCTAGTCAAGGTTGGAATTCTTGGCTCTAAGACAGGGTCAGATTGGGCTAGGCCACACCCAAGCCGTTGGATATTTACTATTCACTCATTGCTCATTGTAGAAGAATTTTTTTTCAGCCTAGGAGTGT
Organism: Macadamia integrifolia; assembly: GCF_013358625.1. NCBI lineage: Eukaryota > Viridiplantae > Streptophyta > Magnoliopsida > Proteales > Proteaceae > Macadamia > Macadamia integrifolia. The sequence continues at coordinate 26,352,134 of NC_056569.1, read as the reverse complement.
AAGTTTGATTATGTCAGCCTCACCGCCCTGAGCCCAAATAGGGCTTGTGCTGAGATACCATAGCCTTGAGGGCTGGTTAAGGTTGAAATTTTTTACACTGCATCAGAGTCAGTTCAGGGCTAAACTCAACTCAACCCGACCGAACCTGACTCCGTTTTAAGTAATATTATATATATATATATATATATAAATAAAATATGTGTCATTAACAAACTCTCTCACATAGATATAACTAATATGGATATTGATGTGCTTGGTTACTTGTATACTTAATTAATGATTTTTTTTTTTCAAAAGAAATCATCATAAACTTTAAACATTAAACATATATTTTTATATAATATATCATTTATGAAGATAGTAAGTGATAGATAGATTAATACACCCTCTCTCATATAGAAGATAATATATGAAGATAATAAGTGATACCAATATCAAAACCTTTATTTTTACATGATCATTGATGCAATATTTACACTAATAAAAGAAAATTTCACTGCAGATAATAGAAAAGGGCTATAGGCTCCACAATTCTTTCTTTCTTATGCTAATACCCATTCTCTGCTATCCTCTTGTAAGACAGTTGGCTGTAGGGGTGTCACAACTGGATACTAAACTTATTCCTTTCCCCCTCCAGGAGGATTTCCCCCTCCCCCCCTTCTTTTTTTCAGTTTGAAAATTAGTTAAATAATGGGTTTTTTATTGGCATATGATTGAAATTTCATTGAGTTTGATCTTGGGGTGTTATTTATGGAATAAGAGAATGAAACATTGGGGACTTAGAAGACCTTTTGTTAGGAAATCTTGCCCAGAAAAATGGATTGGTTAAAGAAGTTATTCTCCACAAGCATAGAAAAATCAATTAATTAATTATTGGTTTACTTGTAAATTGGGGTTACCCTAGTCACTACCTCAGCCCTGGCCTTTGAAACACTGCTCATTTTTTGTCCTTTCTATTGGTTTAAACAAACTGACATTGTTGACAATTGCAGAAATCAGTTTTTAGTGTTGATAGTAATTTTTTTTAAAGAAATACAGGCTGAGAGATTGAGTGGATTCTATGTGTAGATCAAGCATCACGAGAATGGTTCTCGTATGAAGACCTAATCCAAACTCGAAATAAAATGTCTATGGTCAGCATTTCATGCTAGGATTGGTCTTCTTTTGTCTTCTAGAACCTATATATATATATATATATATATCAATTAGGTCTAACATAAGAAAATCTTCTTCTCTTTTGAATAAGTTTGACTTTATGATTCCAACTGCTAAATCTTCCATCTTAAAACCGATTGGCTTGAAATAGGGTGGCCTCTTGTGGCTCTTATACAAGATAGTTGAGTCACCCACAACCGAAGTGGGACTATCTCAATGCCAACCTTCTGAGAGATGGCCATCTTTCAGCAGTATTACCAATCTGTCTAGAAAAATGAAACTTTTTTTTTTTTAAATTTTGTATGTTGGGGATCTAATGTAGGCCCAGCCAACATCACGAAGAAGAACCAGTCTAGGACCACAACATGGTCTGCCAAGTTGTTCAATGGTTATGGAACTCCTAAAAACCTCCATCGCTACTGATGAGGCAAAATATGTCCTCTTCCTCAGCACGACTGAAGCGTGTATGCAAACCTGAACAGGACTGACCCACTACCTCGGCCCTCCACCAGGCCGTACTGCTACCTCGGCCCTCCAACAGGCCGTGCTGCCACCTCGGCCTTCCATCAGGCCGTGCTACCACCTCGGCCCTCCATCAGGCCGTGCTGCCACATCGGCCCTCCATCAAGCCGTGCTGCCACATCGGCCCTCCATCAGACCGTGCTGCCACCTCGGCCCTCCATCAGGCCGTGCTGACACCTCAGCATCTCATCAGTCCGTGCTGCCACCTTAGCATCTCATCAGGCTGTGATGCCACCTCGGCATCTCATCAGGTCATGTTGCACCTTGGCCCTCCATCAGGATGTGCTGCTACCTTGGCCCTCCATCAGGCTGTGCTACCACCTCGGCCCTCCATCAAGCTGTGCTGCATCTCGGCCCTCCATCAGGCAGTGCTACCAGTCACCTCGGCTCGACACAGTCAAGTAATGCAACCGAAAATGTGCACACATCCACTCCTACATTCAAGGGACGTGATCCCTGATCATGGGGGCAGGACTCTATCCACTATACGTCATCAGAGGCGTCCACCCCTTTCACGGCTTGCACCTTTGAGATCAATGGAGAATATTCCCAGAATATGCCCTGGAACCTAGAATATTCCTAGAAACACAGTGCCACTCCCCTCAAGGACTCTACGCCTAAACTAGACTCTCCACAAACGCCCCTCCTTCTCTCTCCATCAGCAGCCTATAAATACCAAGGTAAGCCTCCATCATAGGGGATCGATCACTCACTCCTTTTACTGGAAAAGCTCTCTTGAGCATCTGTTGTGGAAAGATCTAACTTAAGCATCGGAGAGTCCCCTGTCGGGTCAGCCCGGCTCTCCCCTGTGATCTCTTTTGTGTAGGTCGACTGGAGCACTAGGAACTGCAGGGAAGGTCACCCAGTCAATTTTTACCGCATCAGCTACCAATTTATAGGGAAAACAAAGAGATACTATTTCCTGTATTACCCCATGTAAACCCAAAAACAAAGAGAAAGGGCTTTTAACGGCCCTTCAGAGGCAGCCCACAACCCAGTCTAAAGAGCACAAGATATCACCCCTCAACATGAACTCCATATGCTGCCTATTGATCAATGATCAAATTCTCCTGCCCCTGAGCTATGACAATATGGATCATCAATGCATTTTTTACAATTGAAATATAATTTGTCAAATGAAGTGATCATCTTGAATGGTGGAAGGATAGAAAATTTTCAAGTCCCTATTATGTTCTGCACCACTACTGAATTGTAAGATTACCATCCAGAGTCAAAAGTAGTAAGTGCAACTGCTTTGATCATGCAGTCTCTGTTTATGACAGTTCTGCAGTGCTTTAAATTGGGGAGAGGATGATGAAAGAAGACACTTCATTGTATTTATAGTCTCGCTTACACTTACTGGGTGGGCACTATTTGAAGTTGAGCTCTGTTTCCCTTACCTTTCTTCTCCAATTAGCTGTTGGGGTTGCTGCTTGTTTGTGACTGTTTTCCATTTTCTGTTCTACCAAAGTTGAGAAATAGCCCTATGCGAAAATCCATGTACATTACCCTTTTTTATATAGAATAGAGTCTCAGAGGTATCATGGAATTAGGTTTCAGTGAAAGATGGTGCTGACCTTATTTCTCCGAGTATATTTATATCAGATTTAAGTGAAGGGCAATGGTTCAACTTTGAGGTGGTATGGCCATATCCAATGGAGGCCTGAGGATGCCCCAGTAAGGAGGAGTGATCGAAGCCAAAAGAGCTAGGGCAGGCCTAAAATAACCATAGACGAAATGGTGAGGCATACATGCATTGTCTTGATCTTGTTCCCACTATGTGTTGGTTGGTACATATCCAACACTATGACCTTGGATAGAAACTTTTGGAGAACAATGATCCATGTAGCCGACCCCATTTAGCGGAGACTAAACTAACTTCTGTGCTGTGCCTTTTCCCTCTACTCTCATATTTCTTTTCTCATCTCTCATTTTCCCATCTCTCCCCTCCACTCCTGTTTGGACTTTTTCAATTTTGTTTGTATGGATGCATGTATCCGGCCACATTAAGTTGGGATAAAGATAAGTTTGTTGTTGTTGCAATGATTCAGCTTTAAGGAATGTCATCCTTTTAGGACAAGGTGGTCCTCCAAGTCAGTGTTCATAATTGCAATGGAGGTCTCGTCAAGACTACTAAGCTTCTGTAGTGAACAAAAGGGATCAAATGGCAAGACAAGCTCCTCTTATACATCGTCTAAAGTTTGCAGATGATATCTTGATCTTTATAAAGGTTAGTAAGCATTGTTTGAGGAATCAGAATCAGAACATGGCTCATCAGCATCACAGAAGATGCCTCAAAGCTTAAGCCTTCTTAGATTGTACTAAAACAGAGAAAAAAAGAAAAAGATAGAACATTGATTGTATTCTAATACACAGGTATGAGGCATAGCAATGAAGCACAAACAAGTGATGCAACTGTAGTGGAGGTGGGCATGCGTCCCTTATCCTTGCGGATGAAGATTGCTTCATAGATAGGGATGTTAATGGCAACCACAAGTCCAGAAACAATAATTTGTGAGATGAATTCCTCCACAGCCCATACTCCCATACCCATAACCATCCTCTTCACTCCCCCAACCAGGCTAAAAAGGTTGAACAGAGCTACTGTTGCTATGACAGTAAACATAGGAGAAGAGGCCCCAAACTCAAAGATCCCTTGCTCATATCTCTTGGATGCCTCTTCCTCATCCACTTTCCCTGTGATTACAAATGTTGTTTGGGAAAAACCCAGTTGCGTGACAATGACATCGACAAATCCAAAAAGAAACGAAGTCGTCCTCCGAATCAATACCATCCTCTGTAGGTTCCACCAATCCTCTACTGTGTACTTACACCACAGTGCCTCAACTAGGCTGTATACATTCTTGGCCACAAATACATATGCAAATGGGATAAACAACAGGCTAGACATCTGAAAGCATAAACAAATTAATAGTAATTAGATAATGAATTTGTGTGTGAATGTGTTTTAGAGAGAGAGAGAGAGAGAGAGAGATTCACCTTTGGGAACAAGGAAATGCCATTAAAGAAGCAAAGAGAAGGGACAAACACATAGTAGAGTGTTGGCAAAGAGTTAGCAGCCCATAAGCAGTAGACGCAATATCCCATCTGGAGGCCTAGCTTTATCTTACCTCTCCCAAATAGAAAGGGACAATACTTAGACAGGACAATTTGAAACATCCCCTCAGACCATCTCTTGTATTGCACCAGATGCTGAAGCAGTGTGGTTGGAGCAGTTCCTAAGAAGCCAGGTCTCTCTGGATTGTAATAAATTGGTTTCCAAGCCCTACATTGGATTGCCAAACCTGTTATTATGTCCTCCACTGGGCACCCATACATCAAACCCATCTGCAATATCCATATATACATAACCATAAGCTCATAATCTCATCAGTGAAGAGAAAGAGAGAAAGAGAGAGAGAGAGAGACCTCTTTTCCCCACTGGGTACCCTTCTCATGGGTACAGCTTGCAAGTTCCTTACATTTTTCTTCTACCTCACTGATACTCCTTTCTGCCTTCCTCTCAATCTTTCTATTCTGTTGTTCTCTCCACTCTTTACTGTATTTCCTTCCACAAATAGCTTCTCTCCTATGAAAGCATCCAGAGCCACAGTACAGAGCCCCACCATATCCATCTATCCCTGCAAGTTCCAACTTTTGACAAATCAAGAAGTACAAAGATCAGTACTCCATTAATGCAATATCATCTGTAACATATTAATTCTGACTGGATTTTATTTTTCTGTTATTACTTACATCATTGACTACCCTATTTTCATTACAATAAATATCCTTCTTTGTGACATTATAATAAGTCTGTGGGAACTGCACATAAGATATCTCATCACCATTCACTTCATCCATGAAGAAGCATAATACATCTCTCAATGTTTCTGAATTGTTTGAGTACATGTCACAGTCTACATTGAGTATGATTTCTCCATTACTTATCTCCGATGACACTCGTATCTTCAAAACAAAAGTAATACAACAAATAACAAGTATTAGTAATCAAAGAGCAAAAAAAAAAAAAAAAAAAGGGTTAAAATTTACTCAAGGCTTTCATAGTTTGTTGGTGGAAGAGTTTTTTACAAAAGGTTAAAATTCAAGACTAACTTGAAAATATTTTATGTGGGGAGATAGGCAAAGGTGTATGGGTGTGACAGGTGTCCTACCTAAGGCCTTGCACTGTTTTCGCCCATTTAGGTAATTGGGTCTCATAAGCTAAGGCATGGACAGTTGGACATACGTTCTATACGATTGGTCAGTTCTTGGTCCATAGTGGGTTACAATTAGGATTTAAACATGCTAATTGACTAATTGGGTTATAAGTGATCCTTAAAGGAGCTAAGGGTCTAGGGGATATAAACGGTTATTTATCAATAGGTTGTAGATTCGGTCAGTCCCAGTTGGGTGACCATTGAGCCACTACTTTGCATTGAGACCACCTGATTATTACAGTCGATGCTTGAACCAAACACATTTAGTAATTGGGTTGGATTGATCTTTGGGCTATAACTAATAGATTCATGTCAAAGAGGCCTACTGGTGTGTGCCAACTTTTGACACCCTTAAGACCAAGGTGCAATTACACATATATATAAGGAGATATGTCATTACAAGGGAGGGTATATGATAGAATCTGAGCTTGAAATTTTTGTATGTAATCAATTCACACTATGACCTAGATATCCATATAGTTAAAACTGCCATATCACTAACCAAGTGGCAAAAGGTTAGATGTTAACATGGAGATACCCTCTACACCTGTTGGTGTAGAAAAAAAATTCTTACAAAGAAGGATTTTCTTTTGTTTTTGTTAGAAACAAAAAAGGTAAATTAAGAGCAATTAAATTTTAAATCTTTTGCAAGCATGGATGATTACCAATGCATTCATGGCACCAGCCTTGAAATTGTGAGGATATTGTGGTCTTTTCTCACGTGCCAAGTATACCAAAGTTGGCAGAGGGACTCCTCCAGCCTCCACTGCATTTGGGTCTCTCCCATCAATTAGTATCTGATGAAATAGAATCCAAACAAAAGAAAATCACTGTTAAACCCCTTTTCTTTTACATTATTAAGAAAAAAAAAGAGAGACAAGAATTTAATATATGGCAATATGGGTCTAGTATAAATTACAAATAACATTAGGTATCCATATTATATCGGCCGATACATATTGATATTGATAACTTTGAAGGGTAAAATGGTCAAAAAATTTGGCAATATCGATTTTTTTTTCCTAAATTATCCTATATGATCTGATACGGCCAATCAATATTGGTAATGACATCATCTGAGACTGAAACGGCCATCGATACCATATACTGAAATCCTGATATCAAAATTCGAAGTAAAAAAAAAATGGAAGTACCTGAAGAATGGTTTGATGATCATATTTAGTTACTCCAGCATTCCATTCTGAGAATCCTTTGTGTTGTTCCCTCACTTCTTCTGGAACTCTGCCCAATTCAGTTGCCGACATGACCCGCTTCTTCATATTTTCATATAATTTCTGAAAAGGAACACAAAAAATTTAGAGAAGGAGAAATCTCTAACTAGAATGAATAAGGGAAAGGAAGGATGGTTCAACCGGCGACTCAGTGACTTTTGACCGGTTTTAATGTCTAAATCATCTTCCCTTGGGTGGGTTTAGACTGGTCTACTCGAACCAGCTGGCTCATACATAGCTATGCAATTGGTTAGGTTGGATGGATTTAGCTGAAATTGGAGCAAGAACAAAACATGTGATCTGAACCCTGACCAAGCCCAGCCCAGCCCAGCCCAGCCCATTCATTAATTGGGCTAGCAAGTGTGCTAAATTAGCCATTTATGTAATTAAGGATACAAACCCATCTCAATAGGGAAGTTTCATTACAGTGAAATGTCATTACTTACCCCACCAATAAACCGCTTATGGGAAAATTTAATTTTCGGTTGATGATATATTCATTTTATCATCACTTTTCATATGGCATAGTGGATGGGTGTTGCTGGGCCCATATGATAGAAGACCTTACACATGGGAAAGAGAACCCTATCCATTTGCACGGCCATTGTGCCGGCCCTGGGGGCAATGAGGTATTTTTCTGCCCGTCTGTGTTTGGGTGTAGAGAACACGCAAGCATGCAAGGTTCTTTTCTCCTTAAAAAAGGGTCAAAGAACTCTCCCTGGTTGCGCAACCCTTGCACTCAGACACACAGGTGTTGAATTGACACCCTGCGCTGCGCTGTGAAATACAAATCTCACCCCATGTTGATACCCATATGTGCCTCCACATTGACCCACACTAGCATAGGGACCACACGATCAAAAAATTTTAAGGGAAAAAATGGCCCAATTCGGCCTGGTACAACTGATCCAATGATATCAATACTGGCAACAATTGGCACCAGTGCCGATGCTGTCCCCTAAAACCCTGCAAAAGAACCAAAGCTGGCTCATGAGGAGAATTATCATACCTTGATGGCCAACCATTCATCATCAGATTTGAAGATTCCTCTAGCAAAAAGGGCCTCAGGTGATCTAGGCTCTACCTTGAACTTGTTGCAGAAGGGTATCCAATGCTTAGAGAAATGAGAAGCTTCTAGGAGAGCATAGAAGGTTAGGTCAGAGCCTCCATCATCGGAGAGATAAACACTCAACTTCTCCGGTGGATACCCATATGCCATTACAGACAACACAGTGTTTATCACCAGAATTGGTGGCTCCATCACTGGGTCTGCTGTACACACAAATATGTCAATGCCCGAAAGTAGTTTGTCTTCGTATCTGAAAGAAAAAGCAAAGATTTCTCAGTTTTTTCAAAATTTAATAAACTAGGGATGATAGCTACAAAAGGTAAGTTCAATTAATTAATTTAAAACAAAAAATATTGAGGGTTAGAAAAATTGACCATCCACCAAGATCATTAAAGCTTTAGATTTAGATATGCAAGATTGCAAGTACAACCCTATGATTTTAAATCTAAGAAGAGGGTTTTGAGGCAACAACATATGAGAAAACCAATGAAATACAACAAAATGATTTCATATATATTTGACGATAAGATATATTTCATATGAGAGATGGAGAGAAAATACCCTCCCAGTGGCTTAGAGAATTTTTTTGTTCGAATCTATATTTTATCAACCACATTTTTTTATCATTATTGGTTACCCAACCCAAGTATAATCAATGAAGTTAAACTATGTTAAGTTTGTCTCGAATTCTTGACCCGTTTTGAAGATTGATCCGATTCGACATATTTTGGTGGCGATCCAAATGGAAAATTTTCTGAGATCTGTGATGGAAGCAGAGGGGTTGGGCCGATAGGCCCAAGCTCGGAGCCCATCACCGATCTCGTATGGGGGTGTAGGGGCGTAGTCCCCGCGGTATGGTTCGACCGGATCGATTGCGACCCGATGGGTCGACCCACGATTTTGGAGTATATAATGTACTATTGCTTGTTGAGAAAGTCATTGTATTCTAGGGTTTTCACGCAGCTAGGGTTTCAGGGCGAGTTTTTCCTCGCCGCTGCTAGGGTGTAATCTCTCTTCGGCATAGTGAATCATCTTCTTCTTCGCCCGAGGACGAAGCACACCACCTTGGTGTGTGAACCTCCTTAAATCTCTGTGTCGTACGGATCTATTGTCTCTTTATTATTCGTGTTTCTTGGTGTTTGATCTGACAAACTATTTACAACCAAAATGGACAGAGTATTTAATTTATAATTAAACAATTATTTCAAATTATTAAATTAAATAATCTCTTTAATTATTTCAAATTGTTAAAGTAGATACTCTCTGTACATTTTGGTTATAAAATAGTTTAGTTTTATTGACTATCGTTGGGTAGCCACCCGTTCTATTATTTAAAGGCAAATTTTTTATGTATGACTGTCGTGTCTTTATCCATGGATGGAAAGAGAAAGAATATATAATTATGTTTCTATCCTTATCACATACATGATTATGCATAAAAACTGGATCCTTATTCGATTTCGTTTATTATAAAAGAATTAAAAAACAATTTATAATAATATAATATTTAATTTAAAAACAATATTTAAAGAATTGAGATTAGATTGGAACAACGGAACCAGATCGATTGGTACTGAATTTCTAGAGTTTGGGTATAGGATCCACACCGATTTGCTTCAATCTGGGATTGATCAAGATAAGGATTCAGTTTTTATTTTATTTTATTTTAAATTATACCTAAAAATAATAAATTTCGATTCTGAAAATCTCAAAGATAAAATATTCTGGCCTGTTGATGGTCCCAAAGCCACATAGTTGACATAACCACTTATTAAAAAAAACAAGAGTTACTGTGAGTGTACAGGTAGCAAACGGACCAATGGTGGCATAGGAAGAAAATCCTCTGCTGGCACTGCATCGATCCAATGAGTATCTGGATGGTTGAGAGTCCTTGGGGTGTGTGCCCCAATGCTCCAAGTTATCCAAATTCTCATTGCACTAATGCAATGTAATAGAAAATCGGGACGGGCTTCTGCAATAGAGGTGAAAACTTAGATCCAACACCTTGGAGCATTTTGAGGCACGAGCTGTGTGTTGGGTTCTATGCTGAGGTGTTCAAGGGCATCAAATCTGAGCAATCGCCTCTATTGTTCAGTAGAGGAGTCGAATCCCAAAAGATTTGGATTCGGGGGCATATGATGAGATATCATACATGAAAGATATGTGTAAGGGGTAGAGAGAGAAATAAAAGTGAGTGATAACTTATGGTATACTGGTGGTATATCTAACATTTTTTTTTTTTAAGGGTGTGTTTGGTGGTGCAAGTGAGCAACATCAGTAAAGAGTAAAGATAAGTTATTTTGCATTTTTCTATGTTTCCCTTCTCCTGTGAAAGGTCATCGTCACCCTCGTCAATTATAGAGCAGGAAAAGCTCTGTTATTATGAAAACTTTGAAAATATATTGGTATTTTTATTTCTGATAAAGATTAAAGAATTGGTGTTCAGTCTAAATCATTCTAGATGAAGAAAATTTTGATTTTTGATTTTTCTATTTTCTGGGTAAGAAGAAAATTTGAAGATGATAAAGGAAAGGAGATCAGATAGAGAGCTTCTTATTTCAGATCTGTTGTAATTTCAAAAGAGATTCATAGATGAGAGAAAGAGATTACCTGAGAGAAAGGGAATCCTTGAAGGTGGTGGTGTGACGATGGACAACATTCCAACGGACGGATTGAGTGATGATCCAATAGAAACTGAACCAAAGCTCTGCTGCGAATAATCCAAGCCATGCCCATCTTCCTGCTTCACCTGTTCTTGGGATATGACAAACCCTGTAACCCAACACCATCACTATTCCTACGAATATGCTCACTGCAAATATCTTATATGCTATTCTTCTTCCTTTTGATTCCTCTACTGTCTCAAACAGACTAACATCTCCTCCTTTCTCTCCTCCCCCCATCTCTCTCTCTCTCTCTCTCTCTCTCTCTCTCACACACACACACACAGTCTCTGAGTGTTTGTTAGTGTGTGTATCATGTGAGGTAGAAGTATACAGATACATTATCCAAAGTCAAAATATTCCCAAAAAAAAAAACATAATTTTTTTGTTTTTTTTTGGAGGGAATATGCTATCTAAACAAAAGGCATACCGCTCCTTACATTTATTATTATATTAATTTTTTTAAATGAGAGATATAATGATTGAAATTTAAATGAGAGTCGGCATTGAGTACCCAGCTTGCTATTATTATATATATATTTTTAAATGGGATCTCATATAAAAGAAATTAAATTTGAGAAATAATGATTAAAATTTAAATGTGAATTGATGTAGAGTACCTTGCTTGCTCATAAGACTCTCACTTTTTATTTTTTTGTCACTATGTATAAGGAAATATAATGTTTCAATATTTACCACGTGACACTATATGAATTTGTTAGCATGTGACAGAGGATCAAGTAAGCATCTTATTGGTACAATTTCAAATTAATATGAGTAGAGGAAAACTCTTAGGAAAGAACTAAAAAAATATCTTTTTTTTTTTTGGGTATAATCTTTATTTTATGGTATTTTAATAATTTTGCTAAAACTTTAAACCAGAGTTTGAGCAACTTGTCTCTCTCAAACCTTGCAGTAGCAGAAGTCTCATGCACTGGGTTGCTCTCTTCTCTCTTCTCTCTTCTTTCTTCATGTATGTGGAGTTCTCTATGGACTAACCCTATGTATTATTAAGTGAAAAATACTAAAGCATTAAATTTTACTAGGCATATTGAAGCCTATGAAGACCCTTTTTGAGATATTGCATAAAATGCAATCAAAATTATAATAATATGTAAAAGAATTGTAAAAATCCAAGAAAATATATTAATCAAAATATTATAAAAAAAAATTCATAAAATATGATTTTCTAATAGAATATTGAACTTTATGTGTAGATAATTAACATTATATTCAGAGTAAGTATGTGAATTTGAAACTGAAATCATAATCGTTTACTGAAGCCGAACAGAGCTGTTCACGCCAAAATCGCAAAATCGTAAAGTAAATGGTTCAGTTTTGGTTTCAAGTTTAAGACCGATTAATTAAATGGGTCGGGGCAGTTTTAACGGTTTAACCCGTTGGTTTCGAACCGAATTGACACCATGAAACCGAACCATTTAAACCGTAAAAACCAATCCGATTAGTCAATATAACGAATAAATATTTTGTTGTTTTAACAAACATAATGGTTTAATTTAGGGAAGATTTAATGACTATAGAGGTTATCCAAGGGTCTATTCAATAATTTACTCATATTATGTAATTATGTAGTTAAATCCTTGCTTGTTCAATGCCTCATTTAATTTGATACAAGGTTGAAAAGTTTATCAACGAAAGAAAATTTTAGTAAGCATGCGAATAAACTAGCAAACCAGTTGCTAACCGTTTAGAAACCTTATGGAATAAACAGTGATCAAAACCGTGAAGCTGACACCGTTTAAAAACCGTGGAATCAACACCATTTACTAAACGGTTGCAGTTTCAAAAAGTGCAACCTTTTAGTAAATTGTGCGGTTTTAGTTTCAGTAAAATAAATGTGAACTAAACCAAACTACACCGTATACACCGAAACCGAATCGATTAACACCGTTATTCAGAAGGATAAAAATTCATGAGAAAGTTACCAACATAGGATGTTTTATGAAATTGAAAATCAAAATTGCAATATCAATTTAATTTAAATAGTGAAAAATTGACCCTGCTTTATTATAATGGAAATTTGGCAACCAGGAGAGACTAATTTTGCCAAAAATAAGATGTAAAAATAAGATTCTTACAACCAACGTAATGAAATGTAACCAAATGAAATGGTGAACAGATAAGCTTTCAATCGTTTTTGCATTTGTGTCCACTTGTATTACATCTAACATTCAATTTTTAGACCTCTTCTCTATAAATAGAAATTCCTTTCATTAGATAGAAGAAAAGAGAACTCAAGAACCCAGCAAACTTTGCAAATTTACTTGCGTCCAAGAAAGAGTCGTCTCTTTTTTTCTCCCATTTTATGGTTTCGGTTTGGGTGCTTCGACATAATCACAGACAAATAAAAAACAAAAAAAGCTTTTAGTCAAAATTAATTTACAAATTATGCAAACAATTTTGAGTTATGAAGGCGAATCTAATTTTTTATCCTTGTAGTTTAACATATTTTTTTCCCATGAAGATAAAACTAATCATTTCATATATATACTCAAAAAACATTCAAAGCAGTGACAACTTTGAAAATGATATAATGATAAATTATTTTTAAATAATTTTAAAATTTTCTTTTACCTTGACTTAAAGAAGTTTTGAGAATAAGATAAGAAGTCCATTTCATGTGAAGAGGTGAGAGATACATAGAGCATCCAATCGTACCTCCTCCATGGTCTGCTCAAAGGACATTTTCCTAAAATTAAAACCTCAGTCATTATAATCCTTTTCAGAGGTCATTTGAGTTTGATCTTGGTCAAGAATCCCCATGATCAGCTCTGTAAGATTAGGGAACCTCATGCTAAAATTGGCCTCACACATCATAAGAGGTTAAATCTCATTCATGAGACCAATCTTAATATGGACAAAGGGCATCTTTAAGATCATCTAAAACAAAAACTCCCCATTCTTGAATTATAGCAATTCTCTTCTAGCACATCAAAATCTAAAAATGCAGCTCCAAAAAACAGTGTCTTGGTTACTCCAACCAATGAGCGTATCTACAGCTCAAAACCTACACATAAGCCTGGATGGACTTGAAGATCACAAGCAAAAATTCCTCTACTAAGTGGAATATACAGAGGAAATTAGTCGATTTCTAGGTACATGAATATTTAGAATTTCATCCAAGACTTCTACTGCAGCAAGCCTCATGATTTAAGGGAATGACTGCAAGATCTTCCTCTCATCTGATTTTAGTCTGCAGTAAAGGCCGCTTAGATGATCTACAAAAACCATAAACGACTTCTTTAATTGCTCGGCTTTCTTGTACTCTTTGGTTCCATATAAGATTAACTTTATATCATCAAATTCAGCATTTCTATCCCTTTGTTCATCCTGCAAAAGGTTGAGGGACGACTTGATCCACATTAAACAATTAAAATCGTAATCCCCACACCACCCCCCCCCC
>NC_056569.1:26324556-26337819 GCF_013358625.1 Macadamia integrifolia | reverse complement strand
AAAAAAAAAAAAGAGTAAATCTTTTATCGACAAGATTAGGTAGAACAATATAAATTATATGTCAGGCAGTCGAACAGTTTACAGATTATGCTAATCTTATTAAGCCAATTCATTCAAGGATATTCGAGTTGCAAGCATTCAACTCATTGAGAAATGAGTCCAAATGCCTGAACCCATCACCCCTGCATACTACTATTGTTGAGGCATCACCAAAACAAAAAATATGAAAGGACATCAACCACGGTCTTCTATGAATGCAAAAAATATGTAGTGGAGTATTCAAAAACTAACCTCAGATTTCAACATTGTACCCCCAAATGAGGTCTGAAATTCTCCGTGTCTCAACATCTTCTCAGACATCACCCATGGTCTGCCATGAATGCAGGGGAAAGAATCATTAAGAGATTACAGAACACATTAATTATGACAAGAAGATTATACCTTTCAAACACCATTAAGGTGCAAAATAATGTAGTCATGGATGCAATAGACCAGCGTAATGGAACTCTCTCTTCACATAAGTTCTCTGATATCCCAAAGCAATCTTTGATTCTGACGACAACAGTTCCGAAATTTTGGTGGTTTATTTGTTAGTCCCATTCACTCAGATGAAGCAGAAATGAGAACTTTGGCTTGAGTTATGCAACCACTGGTGAGAGTCCATGGTTTTTTCCATGGAGGGTGAGTCAGAGCCCAAGATCAGGCTGAAAGCCATTTTTCCCCATTTTCTTTGGGTGGGCGGGTGGGTGGTTGGGAGGGAAGTGCACAGGGTGACTGGTGATGAGGGTATTAGAAATCAAGTAAGCACAAACAATATAAGGTAGATGAATCAATTGTTGGGCAAGGTTACCTTCAAAATATGAAGAATAAATTCCAATAGATTATGTTTCAGTTTCAAGGTTTAAACCTACAACAACTCAGCCTTATCCCAACTAAAATAGGGTCAGCTACATGGATCCATGCAATGGAAAAATAAGAATAGTAATAGTACAAGGAAAGTAACAGAATAGCAACAAAGCAGTAGAACCCACCTAAATGGGATCGGCTACATGGATCCTAGCCCTTCAATAAGCTCTATTTGAGGTTATACTTGGGATAAGACCCAAACTAAGTTCAATGTTTGAACCTAACCAAATAAACATAGATCTAGAACTACTTCTATAGAAGTAAGATCCTCAGGTAAAGAGACACAGCATACATATACATAAAATATGCCAACTTTTTCTATCTTTCAAAAGGAATAGAGTAACATATAGGCATTCAATTAAGCAACACAATACTGAAGCCCCAAAGCAATCATACCAGAAAGACATGGGTGCAAGAAATTAGTAACTTAACAGAACTAGTACAATCAAATAACCAATTTAAAGACACGCCGCACCCCACAGGCATGCATACTCATCACCAAGAAGTCTGCCTGCCTGAGTGTTGTCCATATACTAGGAAATTCACATCCAGGACAAGAACATACCAACCATCAAATGCACATTTGGGATTAGCATGGCGGATTGTGCTTCATATACCATGTTTAGGCAATGGGCAAGTTCACACAAACAGAAGCTGCAAGAACAGCATAACCTTTAGAGAGTGGTGACAAGGAACTTATGGCCTCACAAACTTGACAGGACATTACTTCCCACCCCTTTCCCCAAAACAACAGCTAAGCTGGTCCAGGGGTCAAGTACTTTCATGGATGAACTGGGCTCATAGTGAAGCAGCTAAAGCATTCGAGGTCTCATGATTGCCTCTCAAAAGGCACTACCCAATAAGAAATGGAATCCGAAGAGCTTGCTTCATTAATCAACCTGAAAATTTCGGCTAATTAATTAAATCCTTAAGGACATCTAGCAAATGTGATTTCACTTGCATCATTCAAATTAGAGGCTCGTTTTTCTAATATTCATGAAACGTTTTCAAGTATGTAGTGGGTTGCAAGATCCTTCCAAAGAACCAATGTTAATTCCATTCTCAACTAACAGCTTAAGTCACAAAAAGTTTTTCTATCAATGCATTAATGAAGTGAAAATTGACATGCATCAGCAGCCTAAAACAACAAGATATCTCAAAGGAGGGACTAAAATCATAAAATACAATCCGAAAAACAAGAAAATATTAAAAGGAGAAACATTATCTCTACATATGGTCGAAGCTTTTATCATGCAGATGCAGTATTAAAGAGACAATGAACATAATACCTTCCCCTTGATGACATGATGATGTGAGCAGGGTCATGCAGAAATTCATTTATCTTTTCAAGTTTCCCTCTGCTATCCGCAACAATAGCTCCTCTTGTATATGGTTCCGGTGACGAACTTGGAAACACATAAGCATGAGTCAATACAGAAGTATGTCTATATATGAAATCCACAACTGCTAAGGGGGATAGATTCTTTTCCATATTTTCAACCAGAATAAAATGAAAATTCCCTGTATCTTCTGTCTTCATTGACAAAGGTTCACCGCCCAAGTCCATATCTTCTCCCATCTCTCCTCCACAGAAACTAATGCTCCCTGCAAAAAGTTATACAGAATAATGATTGTATTGAATAGAATAAGTACTTCTCAAACACAAACTAACCTTTATACGTTCGTGGTGTAGTCGTAGTTTGTATGCTATGTCTTTTCCCCTGTAAAGAGAACACAGCTAACATCAAGCAAAACACAGGACATGCCATATGACCCTTAGCTGTTATAAGCAAGTATTCAGTGTGTGCTTATGGTAGAATTTTCCTCAAAATAACTTACCCGCCCTTTACTTGTACAACTAGTTGCACTTTGTTTGTGTTGAACAGGTGAGGCTGGTGAGCCATGAGTTTCATCAGAATTATCTTTACGCACTGAAACACTACTTCTGGGTGTGGACAAAATGCTGGGTGAAACCATGAACAGTTTTTCTCTTAATATCTTCAAAAAAGATTCCAATGTAGTATTCTTTTCTACATCTCCAGATTGGATTTTGCAAATACTTCCAATGTTAGTTCGTGTATGTATCCCATCAAGAGGGCCATGACGCCATAAAACCTTAAACTCACATGAGCATTCCTCTTCCCCATTAACATAATTGTGTTTTTTATAATCCACCTGCCATGACAGAACCTACAATAATCAATTCCGATACTCCATTCAACTCAACAACTATTATTCCTCCTATTTGAGGTGATACCATCGATCTTTTCCACTGTATTTAAGGTCAGCCAATATGGAATTCTAAGTTCTAAAAAATATACTCATTAGGCCGTTGTTTTCTGAGCAAAATCTGAAGTTCATAAGATAAAATACCCAATTTGTTGAAAAAATATTTATAAGCTATGTATTCTGCTAAGACAAACCACCAACCCAGAAATCAAATAGATGCCCTACACGAATATAAATCAAATAGAGAGTTCATGGGAAAATTTTATAAAAAGGGGTAAGTTATAACCTTCAATTTATTAGACAAGTGTTTGTATTTCAAGCAGAGAGCATGAACATTAGGGGTACAGGTGAGGGAAGTACTTAAAACTCACTTCCGTCTTTTAAAACTCAATTCCATCACTCAATAAACAAGCACAAGAAGATAAATGTAAGTAGAAGAAATGAATAAAGAACCAGAGTGCAAGAAAAAGAAGGGTTTCAAATTCAAATGTAGCAAGAACCAGAGTCTCTCTCCCCCTATTAGCTAGTAGAACATAGATGAGAAATTTTATTGAGATGTAACATGAAGCAGGTTCTCTCTCTCTAGATTGTTGAACATAAAAGAGGAATTTTATTGAGATGAAGGATACACTTACGGTGTCGACTAAGGCGTCGTAGAAGCGAATGTCATCCTCTGAATAGGTATAAGAGACACACACCAACATCCCTTGGATGACTTGAGAGCACTGGTGGTCCTGCAACTGAACCGACGCGGGGCGGAAACGGTTCTTGAAGGTATGGATATCTGCGAGGGTCTTGAAATCAGAAGCAGAGAAATGGTCATCTTCTTCTGGGGAGAAATCGTTGTATTTGACGGTAAGGGTCTCTCCCTGGAGAAACAAACTAACACCATACCAGGCATCATCGGAGGGGAAACGGTAATCCAGGGAAGGGACTAGAACGTCGGTGTTGGTAGAAGGAGCAGTAATGTCGGGAGGAAAATCAGCGACACAGGGAGCTTCCATGGAGTGAATGGTTGAGGTGAATCCACACACGACCAGTCGACCACGAGAGTATTCAAACAGGAAGAAAGAAGCTGGCTTTCTCACTCCACCACTCCACTCAGCCTCAGACTCTCAGAACAAGTTCCATTGGTTTGACGTTGACACTTTTACGGCGCCACAGGGAGATGACAAGACAAGAAACCATTTGCTATTTAAAAACAAGAGAGAGAGAGAGAGAGAGAGAGAATCGGCTGGGATGGTTTCAACTTTCAAGGATCGGCATCGTATCGTTCGTACCAATCATATCGTATTAGTATTGATTGAAATCGGTTCCCAATCCGGATTGATTATCCTTATCGTTCGAGAGTAAAACATTAAAAAATGACATCATTTAAAAAAAGACAAAGATAAAATCGATCAATATTTACTATAAATTTGATTTTCATGATGATAATGCTCTCTCATCTAATATTAGTTATATCATTCGAAAAAAGATAAAGTGAGATTATCTATTTCATTAATTGGGTAAGGTAGGCTATGTTTCTCTTTTGTTTTGTCGTTATTTTGTTTTTATTATTTAATAACATTTTAGGAACTTTCTTGGTCCGAGATAATATTCGTGTTAAAAAAAAATCGATTAATATTCATCGATCCAATCGCATCTAAATCAGTATTAGATTGGTATCACCGGATACTAAGATGGATGGTTAGATGGTTAAATATATTTATATATATATCCACTATGAAAACATGGGGAACGAGGGAAGTCGTGGAGTCGGTGACAACGGGAAATCCGAGTGCGTAAAAAATGGGCAAGCCGCTCGGTTCATGCATACGCGTGAAAAGAAAGGAGGAGGATTCGTATCATTTTGAAGAAACCGTGTGTCAGGGGTTTAATCTGCAATTCTTTGGAAACTCGAGGAGAAGACTGGCTGAGAGAGTCTGACAATAGTTAATTTTAGGGGTGTAATTATCCTTCGTTTGGCCTGTATCGGTCCTGGTCAGTCGTGAATTGAACAGAACTTTAGTCAATATTTTTTATTTTAGGACAAATTAAGATTAAAATAATACGTTGACCCTAGGTCAAGGTTGAACTAAAGACTTAGATTCAGTCCAACCCAATCTTGAATTTAACTATGCTTTAGATTAAGACAGTAATAGGGTCGTGCCGGGCTTTTGAAAGCCCTGACTATGGGTGAAACCGGGTTGGGTTGGGCTAGGTTTTTTAAAACCCTAATCCAACCATGTCGGGTTCATGCTTAGGCCCAACCCTATAGGGCTCAGGTTTGGGTTGGATTGGATTGAATTGACCCTAATTAGTCTTCTTAGTGGAATCACATTCTGATAAATACGATTCAATTCTGATTTCAATTCCTAAAATGAATTGAAACCCGGTTTTTTGATTAAAACTCTCGAATGAAATCCTCCATTAAATTATACTAAACTTGATATTTTATCATTCTTTTATGGAGATTTCATGTGCCCCTACTTTTTCATGTGACCCTTTTTTAATTCCTTCCATCAAAAGTCAACATATTACAACATAATCTAATCATTCATTGTTATTAGAATTTCATTTTGATTTACAATAATGCTTAATTTCCAATATATAAGGACCAAGAAACTCAAGTACTACAAGCCCCCACCTCTCCTCATTCCTTATTTCATAGTCGTAGAGATGGATTTTTCCTTTGGCTTTGTGCTCTCTCTTTTAGTTATATTGTTCTCTATCATATTTTTGTTACACAAGAAAATCAATGACAACAACAAGAAACTTCCTTAGCTACGAGAGACACTTGCATTCTACAAAGCATAATAATAATCAGGATTAGACTCAGGGTAGGTTAGGGTCGGGTTGGGTTTTTTATGCCTCAACCCAGACCCAGCCCAACCCCACACAGGGTTGGGTTAGGCCAGGTTGGCCATCATAGTTGGGTTAGACAGGGTTCGGGCTCAGGGCAGGTTTGGATCATCAGGGCCAAATTTACACCCCTAGCCTTGACCCTGAGTCCCTTTAGTTAGGTCCAAGCCTGTTCGACCTTGACTTAGGGCCTCAAAAAATGCAATCATGACCTTGAGTCAGACCGAGCATCGGGAGGAGGAATAGAGATGCATGGGTTGGGTTGACAAAAGCTTTTCTCCTTTAAATTTCGATAATATAATTTAAGACTGTTATATTATTCTTGTATCTAGAATAATGAAATTTGGGTAATTGATTTTTATACCCAATTTAAGAAGTTTCTAACTTCATCATGTACAAAATTTTGTAGTCGCTTCCAATATTCGATTTATTTTTCCTATGGGAACCCTACTTCGATTGCAAAAACAAGGTTAATCAAGGTTAGCCCAACCTTGGCAAAAATTAGTACCAATTTGGGCCAATCCAGACCAATCAAATCAATTAGGACCGGATTGGGTTGGCCTGGGTTGAGTTTTACAGACGTAACGGACCTACCCAACCCTGCTTCACCCCTAGTCTACAATAATTTTTTTTTTCGCTGAACGAGACAACAAGACATTAGGAGAGAAATAGGTCATAAGTAAAAAAAAAAACAAAATATTTGATTTTTCATTCAAGATATGAAAAATAATAAATGACAGAGTTTTCCTGAGGCCATGGTGAACGGGCATCAATTTATCATGGCCCATCGACACTGTACAATAGGGGAGAATATATATGGGGAGAGTGGGGGTCACATTAAGACCCTCTCTTCCTTCACCGAGCAGTAAGGGAAAACTAAAGGGAATTTTTTTTTTCTTCCTACTGTTTGAGAGCTCCCTCTATGCCACAAACATAAGGGCAGGAATGACTACCCATGTCCCTCCTGGGGACGCCCCTATGTTTGGGCACAAGAGGAACTCTTATACATAGAAACTATTGGGATTGAAAAATATCGTTATTTGGTTGTGCACCCCTACACCCAAACGTATGGATGACGAAAAAACCACTCTGCCCCATGATTGGATGCCTGCATGTCTCCCCTTATCGGTACCCATCTTGATATATAAAGGCCATGTGACTAGGTAGAAACAATCTACACTCTACACCCAAAGACACAAGATGCCATGAAAAGATGCCCCTATCCCTCTAGTTTTCACAATATCCTATGTCTAGACGTAAAGAGCGTAGATAGATGCGCGTCAGACACTGTGTTGTGCCACAAAGGATTTCAATCCCGATTTTTCTTCCTAAAAGATAATAGGGTAAGAGTTCGTTACTTAGTTGTATGATCTTGCATCAGCATGGGACCAATGAGGGCACGCACTAGATCATTTACATAGAAAAGCATTGTTTATTTCACTATGAGGGATGGGAGGTAATTTTGCTTATCCCTATGCTTAGCACAAAAGCCACGCCATCACGTAGCATTCTTTTCCCAAAAAGAATATTGGATTATGATAGGCATCACCAACACAAGTTTAACAAACGTCGTAGTTAATAATCACCACTTGGCAAATCCACTGGTCATAAAATTTGAGCCACAATTAGACCCTATTTCCTACCTTGGTGACTTATCCCTGTTCAAACAATTAGGGCACCCAATTGTGGGTTGCCCAGATGGTTAGGGCGAATTGGAGATTGTGTGGATAAACACATGGTCCCCGGTTGGATTCCCCATCTATGTGTCTGCGGTTTAAGTGGAGACCATGGCGGTGGGTTACTGTGCTAGTCTCTTCAATGATTAATCAAGGTGCGTGCAAGCTGGATCGGACACCTTGATTATTTAAAAAAAAAAAAAATATATATATATATATATATATAACCGATTTCTTTTATCATGTAGTAGCAATGAAAATTACCATATTGTACACAATTACAAGCCAAAGGTGTCAAAGTTCAATCCGAATCAATTGGATTGACGGAAACCAAAATCGAGCTAGATCCCCAATATAAAATCAAGACCAGATTTGTTGGTAGGATAGAGACCAGATTGATGATGATTAATAGGGAACTGAGAACCTAAAAAATTACGATTTTTCCATTAATTTCTTTATATTTATGCATAAAACAATTTTCAGACAGGAGTAAACTTGACCGTAGCTCAAAACAAATCGATAATAATAATAAAAAAAATAATAATAAATATGGTTTTGAATTAGCCCAACATACCAATCAGGCTGATTCGATTGACTTTATTTTTTGGGAAAATTATTTGGATACCTTTGTATTGTGGTCGATTGCTTAACACTCCTAAAGTTTGAATTTATTACTTGAAGCCCTATGAAATCTGACAATGTGAGATGATGTTAGTGATTGAATTAAAAATACCATTTTACCTTATGAGTTGTTGAACTAAAATTTGTGAAGTTAAAATGATCAATTCACACTTTAAAGGTTGCCATTGGTTTCCCTCTTTGTCAAAAGAATTACAAGACTGATGTTGCTGAGATGTATTATTTGGTTGAAGTAAGATGAGCTATTGAAGAAAATCAACACCCATTGTTTAGGCCAACAAACCAAACATGTTGAGTTGTATCAGAAATAGATACTCTTCTTAAGATCTGGAATGTCTCCTACAATAGTATAATTGGGGATTCAAACATTTTACCTCAAAGATAAAACAACCACTGATCTCTGTCTAATTGTACAGAGACTTTGATTCTTTGGGAGGATAAGACTAGGCTTAATAGTTTAAAAAAATAAAACTAAACAATAATATAGAAAACAAAAAAACCATTTTTGAAGTAGGAATTATCATACTTTATATAAGAGAGAAAGTGGCACTTCCAATGGGTGTTTTCAAAAGCCGTGTCTCTTCCATAATACATATATGTTGATCATTCACACATGATTTTTATTTATTTATTTATTTTTTTATCACAATGATATCAGATTTACGAGAATACCCTTGTAATGTTTAGTTTATGTTTATCCATCTATCGTGGATTCGTGGTTGTAGGATTTATTCCCGTAGAAGTTACTAGAACATTGTAGAATGCCACATACTTTTGGTTTTGCTCGTTGAATCCGATTTCAACGGTTCGATCTTCTGGACGACGAGACACGAAGCCGAATCCCCAGAAACTTCTGGAATCCTCTTTCTTTCTTTATATAAAGTCCCCGCCTGCGTCGTCTTCCTCATCGAGTAATCATCCAGTGTTCGCACGACAAATACTTCCTTTCCTAGCTTTCATAGCAACAATCCAAAGCAGAGGCAAAGCAAAAAATGTCGATGATTCCAAACATTTTCGGCGGTCGGCGAAGCAACATTTTCGATCCATTCTCACAGGAACTCTGGGATCCATTCGAGGGCTTCCCCTTCAACAACAACAACTCGCTCACTTCCATCCCCAATTCTGCTCGTGAAACATCCGCGGTGGCCAGTGCTCGCATCGACTGGAAGGAGACCCCTCAGGCTCACGTGTTTCAGGCCGATCTCCCAGGGCTGAAGAAGGAGGAGGTGAAAGTAGAGGTGGAGGAGGGGAAAGTCCTCCAGATCAGCGGTGAGAGGAGCAGAGAGCAGGAAGAGAAGACAGATAAGTGGCACCGCGTGGAGAGGAGCAGCGGAAAGTTCGTGAGGCGATTCAGGTTGCCTGAGAACACCAAGATGGATCAAGTGAATGCCAGCATGGAGAACGGTGTGCTCACTGTCACAGTCCCTAAGGAGGAGGTGAAAAGGCCCGAGGTTAAGACCATCGAGATCTCCGGTTAGAAGCTTGCTGTTTCTAGTTGATCTGCTAATGCTGTTTTTGACGTGGAATTTGCTTTTAATCTGTATGGTTTGATGGCTCGTTTCGTTTCGTTTTCCCGGTGTTGTAATTAGGGTTTGTCTTTTAGTGACTGTGTGAGTTTGTTAAAAGAAATTGAATAGTTTAATCTTCCAAAATTCTACTTCCACATTTGCTTCGTTAATTGTGCATGTGTGTGCGCGTGTTCGATTAAACACAGACGAACATCATTTTCCTAATGCGTCTTTTTCTCTAGAAAAAGTGAAAGTACGGTGGATTTATCAGTTCCTGGGAGTAAAAAATTATAGAAAAGTTGCAGGTAGTCGCCCTGTTTCCCTCGTCTAGTTCGTGGAAACGAAAGGCATTCTATAGCGGTTGCCATTTCGTTAGATTCTGCGGATTAGTTGGTGTGTGTGAGAGAGAGAGAGAGAGAGGTGAATTTGATCTTCTTTCCTGCCCATACCATGGTGTACCTATGATTCTGATTTTTCTTTCCTGCCCATACAATGTTATCTTTTTTAGTAAGAGGTAAACAGAGGGGAGTGCAAGTGGAGGTTGGTGTTTGAGACAGGTTATACTGTGAGCAGTGCTAAATTCAGAGGATTGTTGAAGTTCCATGGAAGAAGCTACAACTATTGCAGCTCTGCTTGAGCAATCCTGTAGAAAGCATGCTCAAGACCAATTCATTGGTTCGAGGAAGTTCATTGCTTAAAGGGAAATCAGAGTTAATGATGGGAGAAAGTTTGAATAGCTCCATTTGGGATATAGTTTGAACTTTGGGTGAAGCATTTGATTGTGCTTACAACTTTATTCTGAAACCCAAGCAGAGTGATTCCTTTCTTATAAGGAGGTATTCCAGCTAATTTGGTTAAACTTCTGTGTGTTTCACTTATTTTTGGCAGACACAAATATCAATAAAATGGGCTGCAATGAGCTCAAGTCTTGAAACTATTAAAAACATAATTTACTTTGAAGACGATGACTGTCAATATGGATTTCTTTGCTAATATGAGCAATTGGACAATTTCATCTTTTTACAACAACAATCAAAGCTTTATCCCAACTTTTAATGAGGTTGGCCACATGGAGGTTCCAAGCAAGGACGAACCCAAGGATCCATGAAAAAGATTGATTGCGGAAAGCAAATCCTACTCCAAGTGGCAGTGCAGACCTACTGAAGGTTAGTTCTAGCTATTTCTTCCACTGTTCTCTCAAATGTTTATTTTGTATACCCCAAAAAATAAGATTTAGTGAGATAGAGGATATAAGCAGCATATTTTGTGTATTTATTTGTAGATGTTCATTATTGCTTGCATCATTTATATAATGCTGTAATGTTTTGAAGTGTTGAAATTATTGTTATATTTGCATATGCAGCAAGTTCTTTGTATTTCCTTCACATATGGGTACAATTTAAACCAATTTTGTTTCTATTTTCCTTTTAATGGAGAAGGTGAGTGATCAAATACTTACAAGAGAATTCATGGGATGTTAGACAATCAGTGCAGCGTGAAGGGAATTGGAAGCAACCATACCCCTTCCACGATTGATTTCTGAATATGAACTCTAAATCCCATTCACGATCAGTAACTTCAAAATCTCAGTTGACACTGCTTCCATTTCGCATAGTTGATCTCTACACTGTCTGTCATCACTTTGTTAGCATGGCAACTCTTGTAGAAGATGCAGGAACCTCACTGAGAGAGATCCAACTTTGACAGAAAAAAACTAGCATTTCTTCAAGGGAGATTTTATGAGATATTAGCCCATCATCTCATTAATATTTCTGTCTATCATTTTTCATATTTTATTTCTTGGGCACTCCATGGATTATTGGGGTTGGCTATATGGAGATTCCAAGCAAGGACGAGCGCGAGGATCAATTGTTAGTGAATAATGTAAAATTCATTTAATTTGAGCAAGGTACTTTTCTTCTTGTGCTAACTTGGGAAAAATTACCATTCTCTAGGTCATTGAACAGTGTTGACATCAAATTCTATGTAGAAGTTTTTGGTCTGGTTGTTTCTCTCCTTGGTCATGTAGTTTCTTCATTGCAAAACTCTGGTTCCCTTGTTTATATTTCAGTTCCAAGTGATTCCACCCCCCCTCTCAAACTTATAGCAACAGAATTCCATTTCATTGTTTGTTTATCAATTAAACTTTGTTAGTTTGTCTGTGGAATTTGCAACAGCATTTTTGAATTGATTAAAAAACTTTCTGGTGTTCCATCCACTTCACAGATGGTCTCTTGGGAAAATGGTTGTTATACAATTTCTTACAAATCGATGCCACGAGGAGAGGTTGTAATTGGAGGATGTAGTGTAACCTCTGGGGATTTAAAAAATGATGCTAGACCTGCCAAGGTGTACAAAGTAGTTAGTTACATTTTTATTTGATCCATATACCAATTTGAGTGGAAATACTAAAAAAGAGTTCATCAAAGGAGCTGTTTTATACCATTCTGATTCTCCAATGTAACAGGTGGATGAGAATGGTCTGTGATGGTTCTACACTGGTTATATAGGACAGTTTCACCCTGATGGATTCCTTGAAATCTTTGATAGGAAGAAAAGATATTGTCTAACTTCATCATACATCTCCCTTGGGAAGATGCAGACAGAAGCTTTTATCAATTATCATGAAATTAGAGGTGTCTCTATTTTTGCACTATGGAATGATGATCAGATTAAAGAAAGTCCTACCTTTCCTATGATGCACACATATTGCAGTCAACACAGAATGGGTCTGACTT
Organism: Macadamia integrifolia; assembly: GCF_013358625.1. Lineage (NCBI taxonomy): Eukaryota > Viridiplantae > Streptophyta > Magnoliopsida > Proteales > Proteaceae > Macadamia > Macadamia integrifolia. The sequence continues at coordinate 26,325,279 of NC_056569.1, read as the reverse complement.
AGGAGATAAGAAACTGACCATTTTGAATAGTGATCAACCATTAGCCTATGGTGTTTTTTCCCCTTTGATGCTAACAAAACTAAAATATATTAATCATCTAAATAATGGTGAAAGGGTTATGTGTCTTGATCATGATTTTCCTGTTCATAGTCCTGTAGGTTATGTTATGTAGCAAGGTGATTAGTTCTTAACCGTCAGCCTACGGTGTTATCTCCCCACCCCATGGAATAATTTTCATTTTTAATCTATGTTGATGCTTCTGTGGCCTCCGTGTTGGTGCAAGTGCCATGCAATAGGTAACCATCTCTAGCAAATATTCTAAGGGGCTTATTGAAAAACAATTTTAAATGTTTTGATTAAGTATAATGTTTCATTATTTGTCATTTGATATTATAAGGGTTAATTCATGTGATAGAGGATCTATTTTTTTTTTTTTTATTGGAAAATGTGATAGAGGATCTCATATTCATTGAATGGTCAAATTTTTATCAAATAGTAACTAGCATTCTACCAAAAAAAAAAAAAAGCTAAGCAATTTTATTTTTTTCTTGGTATAACTAAATAAACAAGGTAAGTTAAGTTCAAAGTCTTACTAAAATAACAAAAAAATGGCATCAAATGGAGATGAATTTACATCTTTTATAAATTTATCTACTTCTACTCATTTTAAGCCGAAGTTGGACCAATGAGATGCTTTTATCTTAAAAAAAAAAAAAAAAAAAA
>NC_056569.1:26323881-26324456 GCF_013358625.1 Macadamia integrifolia | reverse complement strand
TTTTTTTTTTTTTTTTTTAGCCCAAGCCCAGCCTAGGGCACAAGAAATCCAGCCCAACCTTTATAACCCCCCCCCCTAGTTTGGTTGGGAGGCAGGATTGGAAAGAAATGCCCATGTGTCCACCCCAAATCCATGCATTAACAAGAAATTGTGGATGTGCGATAAAGCTTCCCTAAGGGACTGTTTGTTTAACGGACAAAAGTGGATGAGGTAAAATGATGTGGATCCGGATTCCAAAATTGAAATTGGATCGCTTAGGACCCCACTTAATTAATTAATGCCACAATTGTACAGCTAAATACCAAAGAAAATGGCAATTCTATAAATAACTTGAAGTCTCTAATAAAGGGTGGCAGTATGGTAAATAGTTGGTAACTCTAACATAAGAGAAATCTCAAAGGGAAAAAGCAACGTACAAGATGGGGAGGGGTAGAATTGGAACTAAGAATTAAAATAGGTTAATTGAGAATAATAAAAGAAGATAAGGGTTAATTCTGGAATTTGATAAAGTAAGGGTGTAAAACCTACTTTATGAGGTCTTCTTCAACCTTAGACCACGATGGAACTCAAGACCA
>NC_056569.1:26319253-26323688 GCF_013358625.1 Macadamia integrifolia | reverse complement strand
TGGGGTTATTGTTATTGGGTTTGAGTCACCTCCATGGTAGCTTCCATCAACCCAAAACTCTGATTCAATCTGTCACAGAATAGGGGTTCAGCAAGCTCCTTTGTTGACGTTGATCTATCGCCCAGCAGAGACAGGAAACAGTAACCAACAAAAATAAAAGGGGAAATAAAAAGTGGGAGATAAGTAGGGATGACAGGAAGGAGAAGAGATGGAAGAGAGTGATGGGAAAGAAAGGAGATCAAGGGAGTAAGAAGATTATGAAACTCACGGCATCTATGGTTTCAGCCAAGCAATAAGCTGTCATTCAATTTCTTCAAAATCTCAAGTCTAACCACTGAGTTCATCCATTACATGACTAATATAAAGAAAAAAAATCAAACAATTAATGGAAACTACTTGAAAATGAAAACTATTCTAAAATTAGAAGCTAGCTAATTTCATAGGAAATTATTTCTAAAACAAAATCAAATCAAATCAAAAGATTTTTTTTTCTAAGTCGATTGTGCAACTGCATCACTGATGCAGTTGCATGATGGACTTAGGAAAGAAATATCTTTTGATTTGATTTTCTATTGTTTTAGAAATAATTTCTTTTTAAATTAACTAGCTTCTAATTTCAGAATAGTTTCCATTTTCAAGTAGTTTCCATTAATTGTTTGATTTTTCCTTTATGTTAGTCATGTAATAGAGAAGAACTCAGTTTTAGATTTGAATGAATTTGAGACAATATGTTTTGGTTGAAGTCGATGGCGGCCATGGATGCTTTCTTTCTTCCCCCTTCTCTAATATTCTCTACCCATCTCTCTCTTTTGGTTTCTCTTTTCCCTTCTCTGATATTCTTCTCTTGTTCCAATCTATCGTTCTACATTACTGTTCCTTTCTCTCTTAGTGCGATACTTGCAGCCCTCCACAGTTGAATCGAGCTCCCTCAATCCTCAACTTTTGTGGCTGAAATTTGATACGTACAATCCTTACCTAAAGGCGATAGTAGATCTGAAATTTTAGAGCTGTTGAGAGAGATTTCAAAGGCTGAAGCTTGATTTCCTCTTGGGTGTTCCACCGCCTCCTGTTTTGGCTGTCTAGAGGTTGAAGACAACCCCAACAGAATCGTGAGTTACTAATTCATTCTCTTTTATTCTGATTTCTGTAATAGCCTTCTGTCTACCTGTAATTCTCCCATCTCCCATATTTCTATTTGTTTACTAGTTTATCCCCTCCAGAAACTATTAATTCCCTTTATGTCCCATCTCCCAAGTAGCACATTATAATTTCTGTTTATTTACAACTCTGTCATTCCCTTAAACTTCAGTTTATTTACAGAACTGCCATTACTCTTTATATTTTGAATTTACTACTTTATTTTGGGCCCTAAGCGATCCGATTTCAGTCCTTGGAATCCGGATCCGCATCAAGTGGTATCAGAGCAAAATTTCCTGCACTTCCCTAACCATGACAGGTAACGTTACCAATGCTGAGTTGAACAAATTGTATCGCGAGTTAGCCGAGAACCAACAGAATACTGATGCTAGGCTTAAGAGGACTGAAGCCAAGTTTGCTAAGTTCATGGAAGAGATGATTGCCTTTATGAAGAGGTCCGACAAGCGAGCTGAAGAAGGATACTCTACATTACCTCCTCAGCTCAACACTTTACAGATCGAAGACACACCTCAGAGGCAGCAACTTGATCCAATTGTTCCCCAGGATGTTACCCGGCAATTTTCTGACAAAGATTATGGCATCAAAGTTGAGGTTCCCGAGTTCAGTGGTGAAAAGGGACCTAAGGAATTTCTTGACTGGCTTACCAAAGTGGCGAGAATTTTTGAGTATGTCTCTTCTAGACGTGAAGAAGTGTGAACTCATCATCACCAAATTTATTGGGTATGCATGTTCGTGGTGGGATGATGTACTACATGCAAGGTCTGTCAGAAGACTTGGACCCGCTACCAATTGGGAGGTCATGAAGCAGATTCTGACTGAAAATTTTGTTCCTCTTAATTATGAAAAGGTAATGTTCCATAAATTACTTAACTTGCAACAAGGGAACAAAGATGTGGATTCCTACACCCTCGAATTCCATAAACTGTCATCAAGGTGTCGACTTCAGGAGACAGACCAGCAACAGGTGATGCGATATATCAGTGGGTTAAGTATTGAGATTCGACTTGAGTTGGCTAACACTGATTTCAGGTCTGTTGATGTGGCAGCAGCTCATGCCAAGACAGCTGAAGAGAAGTCCATTTATTGGAAGGGTATGCTCAAGACTTCTTCAGTTTATAGACCTCCACCACGTATGGAGGAAAAGAAGCATGAAGCTTGCAGAGTTGAAGAGAAAATGTCAGAGTTCAACAAGGATAGTGTTGGGGTGAAGAATATCATATGCCACAGTTGTGGCGAGAAGGGTCACTATTCCAACAAGCGTCCCAACAAGACTCGTTCTGTGAATGTAGCAGAGAAGCAGCCAACAGAGAAGAGTGAAGATGAATCTCATTTATATCCTTATCCCCTCGAGGATGATGATATTATCGATGACGAAGATGAGGATGTAGAAGCTCATTCAGCTAGCCTTTCATCCTTTTCGAATAGACTAGTTGATAAGGCTCCTCTCTTCAGACAGAAGGGTACTCTCCTGCACAGCTCCGACCATATTGATGTTCATGCAATTGTTGATACTGGGGCAGAAGCAAATTTTATATCTGCTGAATTTGCTGGAGCACACAACCTTCCACAGAAGCAGCTTTTCAAGAAGATTCACGTGCGAGGTTTTGGACCCACAGCTCAAGAAGAGGCCACTGCAGTTGTTTGAGTACACTTACAGTTTGGGCCGTTATAGTACCATGTCACCTGTTTGGTCACCCCATTGGCACACTGCGACATTCTTCTAGGGCGACCTTGGCAGCGACATGCAGGCATTCTCTATGATAACGCACGGAACACCATCAAGGTGAAGCAAGGAGGTCGTATGTACTTAATGAGGCCACATGCATTATCAGACATGCCACGTCGTCGACTGACTCCCGCTCCAGTGACACGTCAGCCTACTCTCCCTCCTCTTGGTGTTATGTTCCCATCTTCTGCTTCGAGATACATGCCACCTCATCAGCGAGCAACTTACAAGGGTATCTTGGGAGCACGACCTAACTCGACGGAGTCGAGTTCTTTTAAGACCGGGAGAGCTAATGCAGTTGCACGATGGACTTAGAAAAGAAATATCTTTTGATTTGATTTTCTATTGTTTTAGAAATAATTTCTTTTTAAATTAGCTAGCTTCTAATTTTAGAATAGTTTCCATTTTCAAGTAGTTTCCATTAATTGTTTGATTTTTCCTTTGTATTAGTCATGTAATAGAGAAGAACTCAGTTTTAGATTTGAATGAATTTGAGACAATATGTTTTGGTTGAAGTCAATGGCGGCCATGGATGCTTTCTTTCTCCCCCTTCTCTAATATTCTCTACCCATCTCTCTCTTCTGGTTTCTCTTTTCCCTTCTCTGATATTCTTCTCTTCTTCCAATCTATCGTTCTATATTACTATTCCTTTCTCTCTTAGTGCGATACTTGCAGCCCTCCACAGTTGAATCGAGCTCCCTCAATCCTCAACTTTTGTGGCTGAAATTTGATACGTACAATCCTTACCTAAAGGCGACAGTAGATCTGAAATTTTAGAGCTGTTGAGAGAGATTTCAAAGGCTGAAGCTTGATTTCCTCTTGGGTGTTCCACCGCCTCCTGTTTTGGCTGTCTAGAGGTTGAAGACAACCCCAACAAAATCGTGAGTAACTAATCCATTCTCTTTTATTCTGATTTCCTGTAATAGCCTTCTGTCTACCTTTAATTCTCCCATCTCCCATATTTCTATTTGTTTCCTAGTTTATCCCCTCCAGAAACTATTAATTCCCTTTATGTCCCATCTCCCAAGTAGCACATTATAATTTCTGTTTATTTACAACTCTACCATTCCCTTAAACTTCAGTTTATTTACAGAACTGCCATTACTCTTTATATTTTAAATTTACTACTTTATTGAGGACCCTAAGCGATCCGATTTCAGTCCTTGGAGTCCAGATCCGCATCACTTTCATATGGGATTAATGTCTAATGCAACTGCATCAAATAATAACTAAGTCCACCAGAGAAAGTTATTTGTCAATCATGTTTTAGGTTAACAGTAATCCTAAGGAGCGAACTGAACTTCCTCAACCCTTTCAAAGATACACAAACAAAACCAGCGAGAATTAACATCCCGACCAAGCAAATTTAAAACCATATATTCCAAAGCTACCACCAGCAGAGTTTTAGACCTTTAGTCCTTGTACATCTTTTTTATCAGCTTCAGAAGATCTTCTGAAAAGGGACACTAGACACAAAGTATATTCACCGTTTCTATCAGACACATTTCCAACAAAAATAATGAAGCCTTTTTATGGTTTTTTTTTTTTTTT
>NC_056569.1:26288287-26319223 GCF_013358625.1 Macadamia integrifolia | reverse complement strand
GGGTGGGGAGGACTAATCCCAGGTAGTTTATGTGATTTGGTTGGATTTGTGATGATAGAATGAAACAAGAGGAGAAGAAATTGAGAGAGAGAAGAGATCCACTTTCTATCTCCCACATTATCAATCGTTTTTTATACTAAATTAAGAGTGACCAAAATGCCCCAAGAAAGTAAGAGTGAAACTGCAATTCAGAAGGATCTGAAAAAAGTGCACCCTTTTTGCATGCTGTGCTTTGAACACACCTGATGCGCAATCAAAATGATAACTAGCCTACCATATATGAGAGGATTCATACAGAAACACCACAGCCACTACCCTTGTTGCAGATCAATATTAAACAGCTTGAAGTTGTGCATGCTCCAGTTAAGTCCATTGGAGTGTGGCCATGAACCCCCGGGGAATCTATTGACTCCAGTTACAAACAGAGCCCAGGAAACTCAGGCAGGCCCAGTTAAACCAAGTTAGTCCAATCCAACAACGAAGAATCGAAGTACTCAACTGCTTGCAGGACTAAAGAAATAAATCCTCAACTCTATGCGTCTTTAATCACCCAGTCTCTCTAGGCTCTCTGTACCAAGATCAAACAAATAGTTTTAAAAAAAGGACCAGACCAGCTGATTGAACTGAGTTAGACCATAACCAGAAACCAAGATGTTCCTGACTTCCCGGTTACCCAGTTAGAGACCTGGTTTTCAGTGAGAACGGGCAATTATATCAGAAAACAAGATCCTGACCCATAAATGGTTTGATGTCCAATTCACTTTTGGAACTATTGATCAACAACTAGGAAAAAGCGTATCAAAGACAATTTAAAATTCAAATATTAGCATCTCAACTGAAAGATTTTCCAGGGTCTCACACAATGCTAAGGATTTCTTCAGTACCCATTGGCAATATCCATTATCCCCAGGTCAACCTTATTCCAAACAAGATTGCATTTCTCTTCTAGTATATTAGCTTGCAAAATTCTCTCACAGAGGCTTACGTTAAGCCTCCAAGATTATAGCAACCACTACCCCATAAAGCAGTTCAAACCAAATAAACACATGAAGCCAACAAAACAATCAGGATAAACAGTGTTCTCCATAAAACACTACTCGATCAAGTTGTCCTCCTCAATACATATCCATGAGTGATGAGACAGAAAGGGGTCAAACGGCTTTCTTGTTGTAACATGGACTAAATCTTTATCTAGAAGCCCTTTTAACAATTCTACAACTGCATTTTCCATATTTGCGAAAAAAAGAAGTAAGAAAAGAAATCAAAAAGGAGAAATTGAACACCATGCATCAATTGTCTATGATAAGAACAAGGAAGATATGGATACACCAAGAGGATTTGAAATTATAGCTGAAGATCTTTATGGTATGACACTTACGGATCAAGCATCCAATAGCTTCGCCTCTGAAAACTGGGATTTTGATCTCCATGTGCATAATAACAATTCAAAGCTTCAGCATTCCCAACCTTGCCACAAAGAAAAATACCAGAGAAAATTCATTTCACAAGCTAAATGATTTCAATCAAAGAAACTGTCTTTTCTACTCAGTAAATCACTAACGCAAGTATCAACCACAAAAATTAGAAAATTCAAATACAACATAAATTTTGCTGACATTAAAACTGAGACCACTTTCCTCATCACGTAACCAAACAATTTCCATGCCCTGGATAGCTCAATCAGATATTCAGATCAGGACTAGTTCAGCTCCAATCAAGTGACGTACGAGCATCTCTGGCAGCATTCTAAGCCACTGATTTTTCAAAGAAATCAATTTTCTCAAGTTTCTATATCGGAGCAACTAGTTATTGTAGGCTGGGATGTACCAATATGGGTTCAGTTTAAGTGTTCTGGGGCACAATTGTTTTTTTTTTTTTTTTTTCCATTAATTAAATAGGTTCAGTCATTTGGGAGTGCTTTCGTAAATTAATTGAAATATATAAGGTTTTATAACAGATTGTTTTAGGCCTGGGCATTTATTAATTATCAATGCAATCTGTCATTTTTTTTTTTTTTTTTTTTTAATAAAGAAAACTACAGGTGAAAAATGCATACAAAAACTATTAGGTCCCTTGAACAGAGGAACTGAGAATCAAATAAATTAATTGGAAGCAGATCAAAGATGAAGCATCAATCAGACACAATTGAAGCTGCAAAGAACAAAATGTTGGAAGTAATCCTGAACTTCAATCTTTCAGACATACAAGCAGTCACTTTGAGCCCACCACCTTCAGCGTGAAATTCAAACATCCAATTTGTTTGGAAACTTATACCATTATCCATCCATGGAAACCAAGACCACAAAATTCAGGCATGAATTAAGTTTCACCAAGGCCATTTGGCTGGTTATAAATCTTGTTGTCACCCCCCCCCTCTTATGTTTGAAACATAAATGAGACTTGGTGAGCTCTGTGTTGTAGATTCGTAGTAGGTTGAGACTCAATGTAGGAGTAGCACTGTCATAATCTTCACTTCCCCCACCCTCCTATTGCCTTTTTCCCTTAACTTCATTGTGGTGGGTATGATTAGAATGATAGATGATTGAGATTGCGTAAGATCTTATAGAATTTAAATTTTTTGAGCGTATATTCATTGAATATTGAGTAACAAATGTAATTATTAAGAAATTTGAATGGTATTCCTTTCCTCTGGGGGCATCGTTCTTTATACGAGAAGTGTTTGTTGTCATTGAGATTGACAGTAATCCTAATCAAATAAGGCAGTATTGCTTTGTCCTCGAAGCATCATAAAGGATAAGGCTTCTCCACATGGTCAATGCTAACAAATATAACCCATCAACATCTTTGACAAACCTTAAGCCGTTCATGTGCTTCCCCAACAGTTCTCCCATCCTTTTTTTTTCGCCACGTATGACCATCTCTACGAAAAAATCGAAGGACCCTCTTGTTGAAGAGGAACAAAGACCCACCTGTTAAGAAATTCAATCAGGAGGTAGGGATGTCATAATGTGAGATATAGGAATCTACACTAAGACTGCTAAGAGCTGGAATTCAAAATGCTAACAGATAAGGTTAGAGTTAAAGCACTGTATTGCTACAAAACATAAGGTCTATGAAGGTTACTAGATGGGTTCTGAGGGGCCTCCTCCATGATCTGATGATTCTCATGATTTTGTAGAATAAAGAGTACTTCAGCGGGCTTCAACCAGCGGTTTTGAGCTTCTTGAACCAACTCATTAATATCAAACCCTGAGATTAAGAAGGGAGCAGAATAATTATGAAAAAGAAAGGATCAGAACAACTTGGTAGAGTTATTGTCAACCCAGTGCATTCCCCCCACCGCCCAAAAGAAGAATAATAAATAGACACTGGCTATAAATAAACAGTGCTTTTTTCCCAAAATCAAAAGTAATCTCACCTGCAGAAAAAACTTTTATCGATTTTCTATTCCCATTTAAAACAAGCATAGGTCAACTCAGTGAGAACCTTTAGCTTATCAGCAATCCTCACTGAAATTTTGGCAAATAATGAAAACAAAACTACAAATATCAAACCTTCTTTCACTCATTAACAAGGGCATGAACACACTAAGAAATCTTACAGCATGAAACTTATATCGGTACTGAGAAGTAAAGAGAGATTCTACATCCCAAAGTAAGCTATAGTGCAGCTAAAGTCAAGAAAGTTCTATGATCCACACTAAGAAATCGACACATAAGCCCAATAAAATAAAATTACACTTCATTTTTTAATTTTCATGGGAGCTCCACAGGGTTCTTACAGGACTTAAATAAATCAATCATATCATTACACACAAGAAATTTGGCATCCATAACAATTCAACAATGTGTGAGGTCTGTGCGTCAATTGCTTTACTACTCAATAACAAAAGGTGACAAATTGCCTTTCATTCCAAGTCAATCTAGATTAATGTAAATTTCCGGAGAATATTCCAGGATGTTTCAAGCATTTGACTGTCTAGATGTCGGTCAAACCTATAAGCTTAAAGATTACCACTACTTTCAAGTTTCAATTGCATGCTTTTGTTCCCTTTAGGAGCTCAACAGTATAATTCAAAGCTGAGTGTAAATCATATAGCTAATCCTGTTCAAGTTGTGACTCATTACACAGGCCACTGCTTTTAGAACTTCGAGCAGTGATTCATTACACAAGCCATTTCTTACAATACCAAAAGCTCCCTCCCCCCCCCCCCCCCTCTTTAAATGAAATCGAAGTGGTTGCAAAGGAGTTGAATCTCTAGTGTAACTTGAACATGTTCCCTGTTGAAGGGAACAAAGGCTAGTTATATAAGATGGGAGAGGGGTGGGAATTACACAGGCCAATCACAGGCCAATCATGCAAGGCAGTATGAGTTCAAAAGTCCCAGTAACAACCAATTACTTTGGGGATGCTTTAACATCACATGGGCTACCTCCCATTAGATGCTTGATTTTTATTTCTGGGGAAAGAGACACCTGTGCACTGATTCAAAATATAGAGACACACAGGGATTTAAATAAGAATTAACCACTCACTTCATGGATCCACTCTTCCATCCTGCCCCCTAGTGGAAAAAGAAACCAATTTGAGCAAGTCTAGAAGGGAAAGAAAATAAACAATTTTGTGATCCTGCAAGACCCCAAAAGGATCCATGTCCCAAGAAATCCCAGAAGGGGATAAAGATGCAAATGAAGCCATTGAATTTCCTATTCAAAAAAGAAAGAATAGGCAGGTGAATTAGTACTATAGTGGCAGATTTCTCCACCACAAATCCTCTCAAAATCAAAACTTGAAGCCAATCCTACATCATTTCTAATGAAGACGATGAAAATATGTCGGGAGTGGCTTCAGTCCTTCCATTGTAAAAAAGCTAGGGTAATGTATTTCCCACGCTAAGTCCCATCCATCATATTGTTTATGTCGCATTTGGCTTAGTAACTAATATGGATTGGAATAGAGCGTCTTAAACTGCAGACTCACCTCACCCACCTTTCATGGTCCGAATTACCCCCAAGTTGGTATTTGAACACCATCCCTGTAGCCTTGCAAAATCGTAGCTAAGTTCCATTTATGCTTCCTGTGCCCTTTTTCGGGGTGGGAGAGGGGGTTAGAGTTGATGGCTTCGGTATCAGTTTTGGTAAAACCTGTTCAAACCTAACACATCACTATTCCTTGTCGTTAAATATCACGAATTTTTGTGTTCCCTTAATACCCACTTCACCCAAAAGAACAATGTTCAAGTAATTCCATTTGAAATCATAATAGAACTCGAAGAAGTCTACCTAGCGAATGATCCCTCTTCGGGAAAAGTCCTCATGATGTCCTCACTGAATTTCTTAATGAGCAGCGGGTTTCAAAACATCATCTCACCACTAAAAATAAGGAAACCCTTTTTCTCATAGTTCATAGTTGATAATCTACACTAGAAAAAGCGAGACTCAACGAATTCCCGTAACTTTCAGAAGCAAAAATGAAGTAACACAAAAACAAAATAACAAAATAAAGAAACACCAAAAGAGAAAAAGGAAGTAGAAAAAACAACTCGAACGTCTACCAGATTGCATGTTTGTCGATTGCGGGGGAAATCCTTCACCGGCGTTTCGCTTGAACGGATTATACACCACCAACACTAGAATGAGAGCAGTACTCGAATTGACGAGGGGAAGCACAAAAGAACCTCTAAAGGACAACACAAAGAGTAACAGCTACATAGTTACGGATCGAAGAGAGCTTCCGGGTCGCAGAGGAGAGTAGACTTCCAGACAGAGGAAAAGAAGAGGAAAACGGAGAAGGAAAGTAAGTCAATTCTGACTAGTAAAGTGTTGAAAGAAAACAACGCCGCCTCAGCGAAACCCGAGGAAAAGGCATACAATGATGAGCTGTTAAAGGTACGGATTCCTAATCGATCTCACCAGTTTAAGGATTTATACCGTTTAATTGGGTCTCATGTGTATAAACACATTTATATTTGGTGAGGCCCTAGCCATTAGAGAGGGCCTTTTGGAGGCAATTTCTGAACACACTTCCAATTTGATCGTTGCGAGTGATATCCTAGAGGTCATTTCACGTCTACAAGATTGTTCCAAGACTTTGACGATGTCTCAATTCGGTCAATCTTGGCAGATAGACGCCACCTGGTCTCCTACCTAGGCCAGTGTTCTTTTATTCATGTTTCAAAGGATGGAAATTGTGTAGTAAATTCCTTTGCAAGGGAGTGCCTTTTCTGTTTTGGAAAGAATAGTTTGGCTTAATTTCGATCCTTATCTATCTATTCATGTTTATACAAATGATGAGAGTGTAATCTGAGTACATTTTACCAAAAAAAAAGTCACCTAGTTTCAAAATCGACGTTGTGTAAAAACATAGAATTTTCAATTTATGTGTCAAAATGTCGTTCTAAATAAATTTAAAAAAAAAAGTGTTTAGTGAACCTATTTCAATAATGATTACCCTAATTATTTATTTTTTTTATATTTGAAACGAAATCGAAATAACGAAATAAAGTTTTATCGTTCTATCATTTTATGTTTCTATCATTTTTATTTTTTCCCTTTTATTCTAAAAAAGCGAAAACACTAAGAATGCGTTTGGTAACGTTTCGTGTCAAAAACGAAAATTTCAATTTTTATATCAATTTTTTTTTCTTTTAATGAGACTGGAACGATAGAACTACCTTTTGTCGTTCCGTCAATTTTTGTTTCTACCTCCTTTTTTTCACTTAAAAAAAAAACACACACTATAAATGCATCAAACGCTTTATTTTGTTTTTTCGTTCTTACAAAATAAAAAAACTCCTGAAACTTTTTGGAACGTTAGCAAAGTAACCTAAATCGACACCAAACACTTTATTTTATTTTTTTATTCCCATAAAACAAAAAAAAAAAAATCACAAAACTTTTATAGATAGACTACCAAATGCAACCTAAACAGATTATAAACAGTCAATCTCGATCAGGAATTCAGGATACAAATTCGCACTATGAATATGCAGGCCTAGGAATCGATCGGAGCGGTTTTGAGCTTTAATGAATCAGTTTCGATGGAACCTGTCGGTCCGGGCCAGCTTTTCAACCCCAGACATCTTGTCGGTTTTCAATTTTTCTTTTTTAAGGTAAAAACATCTTGTCGTCTTTCTCCTCTGATTATTCCGTTTCATTTTATATTCATCACGTTTTAAACGAGGGGTTAGATTCTTTTGTTTTTAAAATTGTAAAAGCTTTTGTCGGAACGTAGAGCACGAGTCATGGGCCTCATGGCAAGTTGTAAGGTGGAAGGTGGATCTCGAAAGATAGAAAGACCTCCCCAAGTTGTACATATGACTTTTATCGAATATGGCAACTTTTTCTTTATGCATATGATAATATTGCTAAAATATCAAATTGACGCATGTCTTTATGTTGTCCTTTATAAGCCTCTTGAATTTTTCTCATTGTTATCCCCTACCTTTTATATCATATATATATATATATATATATATGAAAGGTTTTGTCCACATACACACATTGCTTCTAAGCCTTCAATCATTGAATGAGAGAGGAATAAAGGTTGTGTAATACCATTTATATCCCTATTAGATGAAGAACCATGTATAAAACATTTTTTCAATAGACTTGTCCACAACTTTACTCGATTACTCTCATAGGTTCTAGTCATTATTCATGTCATACAAATGAGGGGTTACCTATTCCTAATGGTCAATTTGAGCAAACAGCAAAGGGTATCATATACATGAGAGATGACGGAATAGTGTTGTAAATAAGGGCAAAGTGATCATTTAAGAGAGAGAGACTGAGACAGAGAGGGTGTGTGTGCACGTGCTAGCATACCCTTTCTTGTTGGCTTAGAGATACTTTTTTCCTTTAAATAAATACTAAAAAATATTAGTGACTGATAATATAAGCCTTGTAGGGTTTTTTTTTTTTTTTTTTGACTTGCTAACTTAGAATAGAACAAATATGAGAGCAAAAGGGATAACCATGACCGATGATATAATATAATATTAGATTCAATTTGGTTAAGTTTCCTACACCCACAATAAAGAGGAATCTCTTCAACGGATGACCAATGTCGAAATTGAATGGGACTTTTAGAACATTGAAAGTATATTTCGTACCTTCAACATAGGATGTAGGTAATCATGACAATAGGTGGGTAAAAAGTTCACAGTAACTGATTATAAAAAACTTTCTCCCCAAATTACAATGTTAATCCAAATCCATATCAAGGTCAAAAAGCACCACAATCTAAACATAATATGAAAAATAACTTTAAAGGTACAATTCAACATTGGCGTGAGCTTTTCTCTTTATCTTTTTGTTCGAAAAAATAAATTTATTGACACTAATGCTATATTATTGACACCTTAAGCTCCACTTGGCTGTAATGAAAATTTAAAGGGAAGGGAAATTTTTATAATCATTACCCCATATGATTGTAAAAACTACTTAATTTTTTTAATCCTATTTAGTAATGATATATTTTACATGTAATTTTATTTTACATATTATAGCAAAGGGTTTTGAATGCAAAGTAAAGTGAATTTTTATAACCAAATATGAAATAATTTGAAGTCAATGTTAAAGTCACATAGGTAATGATTAGATATTTATATATTTTTTTTTAAGTATGAAAATTTCCCTTCCCTTCCTTTTAATTCTCCTTATAACCAAATGTAGCCTTAAGAAAATTCCCAAAAAAAAAAAAACATGTTTAACACTCTTGTATCACCATGCTATTTAATTTGATAAAACAAGCTATAAGAACCATTTTTTAAGTTAAACATATCCTTTCTTTTAGGAAATTTTCTTATTGACACTCCTTGACTTGTTAAATAATGTGGCATTAGACATTTCACAATGACTCATGTCAGATATTTATTGTGTAGTCATTGATAATAATAATAATAAACATAATAAACAAATGTTTGATATGACCCACAATGAAATGAAATGGCTTAAATATATGTTTAAGTGTGGGTTTACCTTTCCAACCTTATAGTTTCTTCATGTCTTAAGATCTTGGACTGGACCTAAAACTGGCAAGGGCCTAAATACTTAACTTCATATTTAGTTGTGAGAGAGAATGTAGAAAAGCTTCTTTTAGGGGAAGAAAATGTTTGGAGGAAATATATTTATAGACCAACAAGTCTATAAGGTACCTGTAATTTGGCGTTAGATCTTACCATGTGGAAGGCTTGAAGTGGTAATTTAAAAAATATATATATATATATATATATATGGATATCTAAAACACTGTTTAGAATGATCATATGTCAAATTTTATAATTTGATTCAATCATGCATGTACCCTTTCAATATATTGGTATTTTCCTTTGTATTTTTTAACTTTCCATTTTCTTTCAAAAAAGTTACATCTTTTCATATAAGTTCAAAGTTTGTTTGTCACTAGGTCAACTCCAATTGGCCCGAAAGTTGACACGTGAATATAGAACCTTGGTGTCTCCATTTTCAAAAAATTCCAGCTTCATCTAGTTTGCCATGTTATTAATACTTGTGTCATTCTAGATATTGATTATCTTTGAATCTGCGGAGAAATAACTCCCTTTTCTTGTTACATTGACCTTAAGAGCGGTGGCAAACAACCAACTTGGTCAATTGGTTTGTGCTTGCTCGCCAAAGCTTGGGGCCTAAAGGCCACTCTATGGTGCAAAAAAATAAAAAAGAAAAGAAGAACGCATTAAAGAAAAGTGGGTTTCACACTCTCACCTACTTTATATAATTTTTTTTTTTATCTACCTAACTAACGGTTCCTCCATGGAACTTTCACGACAGCTACTACTATAGGTGTGAAAAATCGTTTGCAGCCTACCATAGAGTTAGGGGAGAGATGAGTGCATTAAGGAACAAGGTGAAAGACAGGAGAGTCGACCCCGTGACATCCTGAGACACCTGCACTCTACTGATAGAGTACCAACCAACTGGTCTTCTTCCACTTCAATTCTTTTCCTTGCATTCTTCCATGGTCTCAGACTCTCAGATTCTTTCACTTCCAATCTTCACAACAAAATATATCCTCATAAGTCTTGCTCTAGCTAAGGGGCATACATTTCACTATTGTCAAAGAACAGTGGGTTTCACACTCTCACCTACTTTATATAATTTTTGTATCTGCCTAACATTTCCCCCCCCCCATGCGACTTTCACAACAACTACTACTATAGGCGTGAAAGTTGTCTGCAGCCTACTATAGAGTCAGGGGAGAGATGAGTGCATTAAGGGACAAGGTGAAAACAAGAGAGTTGACCCCGTGACATCCTGAGATGCCTGCACTCTACTGGTAGAGTACCAACCAACTGCTCCAGTAGTTGTCTTCTTCCACTTCAATTCTTTTCCTTGCATTCTTCCATGGTCTCAGACTCTCAGGTTCTTTCACTTCCAATCTTCCCAACAAAATATATCCTTAGCAGTCTTGATCTAGCTTAAGGGGCATACATTTCATTATTGTCAAACACAATATCACTCCGTTAAGTGACAACAAGAGATGTTTTTGTGTCTTCACAGTGCTTGCATGCCCCTTTTTTTCCACCATCACTACTTTTTTTGTTCTCCTATTGCACCAATCACCATGAATTCAAATGTAACTTGAAGGAAGCATGAAGCTGCAGTGAATCATAACAATTCCATATAAACCCTTTTTGAAGAATGGTAAAGCCATGATCTAGTAAATTTACATTAAGTCACTCTATGGTAGGGCTCAAAAAAGGTCAATTAGTATAAACCCCCCTAACCCCACCCCCCTCCCCCCAACAAAAAACAGTTCAATTACTTGGCAACTGCAATATGGTCCACTCAAAATGTTAGATTTATATATATATATATATATTATATTTAAGTTTCAAAATAAAGTCTTTCTTTTATGTGTTTTGATTGTCTTGTTATGATGTGGGACCCCTGAGGTCAAGGTAGTGAAAAAGTGTCAATAACACCCTATGAGAGCCTTAAATTCCATTCATAGCCATTACCAAGAATGGAGAGGTGGGCAAAGAGCATTGATTGGGATTAATTCAATTTATTGAATTAATTCCCAATTCATGTCCATATGACATTATTCTCCAATTAACTTGCCATTAGTTGGAGATTACTCTTGGAGATTCAAAGAGGGTGCAAGAGTTGGTTTTAAGTCTATATAAACCCAACCAAATACCTTGCAGAGACAAACATTCACATATTGACATTCCATCCATTTCTATTTGTTGTGACCATACAAGTCTTTCTCTTCATTCCATTTTCTCTAAGTCTTGTGTAAGGTTAGAGGGGACCATTATGCTGTAGCTTTTTGCTCTTAGAAGGAACTAGAAAAACTATCTCATCTTCTAGTGGGAGGTTATTTTATCTTGGATGTAAAGGTGCAGAACAACTCTTGGCACTAGAGAGCATCAATTATCTTAAGGGCAGGGGCAGCACTACAAGTGTGACTCAACCTCAATTCAATTTGAAACTTCTTTAGTTGCTATGGTGGTAAATCAACATCTATTTCAAGTTTTTCCTCATCTCATTTCAGCTAAGGATCAATACTACAACAGCATAGTTTATACTGCAAAACTTTGTATTGCAATTTGTATCTTGTAAAAAATTGTAATACAATTACCCAACACAAAATTGTCTACATATATGTATACAAATAGGAAACTTATGCTTCCAAAAAAAAAAAAAAAGGTAAATTTTATGCAATTACCAGCAGCAGATAAACTGACCCTCTGAAGATTTTATGACATCAGGCCTTCCATTCTTTATTTTTTTCTCCCCCACCCCCAAATTTTCAGAAGAATCCATTCAAGCCATATTTCATGTCCTGAAAAATAGAACGATGCATGCCGTCGAATATAGAAGAGGCATCCCTTCCATACCAATAGCTGCTTCTTCCAACATCTTTGTGTGCTCCAGGCTATTCTTGGTAATACCAGTAGATCTAACTGGATCTCTGCAAATATGCCAATACACCAAGTCCAGCAACGACTGCAGCCCCTGCTACAACAGCACTGTATGCAGAAGCCCATGCGTCTCGGTGTGCATAATCTAAACCTCTTGAACCACCACAACCCTGACCATCTGACCCTGAATAATCTAGATGCAACCTCAAACTCTGTTTTACATTGTCAATCAGAGTCAGAGTGTGGGGCAAAACTAAATCATAAATACAACAACAACAATCATAACCTTATCCCAACTAAATGGGTCAGCTACATGGATCCGATATGGAAATTAAAAAGTAAAGAAGCATAAAAGAGAGGTTAAAAAAAAGAAACTTGGGGGTAATAAAAGAAGGTAAAGCAGTATAGAAAGACGCATCATGGAAACATCCCCTATAGGGGGTAAGCAACACGGGTAAATCACAAATCAGGTAACATTAAACATCATCATGACTAGGACATCAACTGCACCAATTTTGACCATTAGAGGTGTGGACTAGAGCAAGTCAATGTTAGAGGCCTAGAGGGTTCCCTTGGATCAAAGTATTAAAACAGAAAAGAGCAGTGGGATGGTGTCCAGGTTTACACCAAATAAATTGTGTAATAGCATACTTATAGAGGAAGTCTCACCATTAAATGACCCTACAACACATGACTACCTTCATTTTCCTACATAGAAAAGGGGACAGGAGCCATCATACCTTCAAACCGACCTGCCTTGCATGGTCCACAGCTGCTATAAGATCACCATCGGATGCAATCACGACTTTATCATGATCTTCGTCTTCATACTACAAATAAGCAGTTACAGAAACATTTAAACAGATGAAAGACCACCAGCATGCTAAAGGAACTACAATAACAAAATGTAAAACAAGACCGATGGGTTTCAAAATACCGAAATATGGGGCAAGTGGTTCCGATTAATGTCGCCACCCACCCTTTGGAGGATGGAAGTTAAAAGATCTGTCAAACTATGAACATCTGACAACAGCACAGTGAAAGGAAATCAATTCCGTAGTATTATCACAAAATCAAGGAGACAAGGAAACTAGTTACACTAATCAAGAATCTAGGGTCAGCCTGCAGCACTACATTGTCCCATCTGGGTCATCTCCTAGGCCGGGAACCAACGGTCACAGCCATTCAATTATTTCAATCTACAGGCTTATTGGACTACTTTCCATATCAATATTGACAAGCAATAAGTTGGATGATAATGAAGCCAAGATCATCAAAGTGCATTGGTTTCCCAAAGATGGTAGTTATACTATAAAATCCATCGAACAAGTTCTGACATACTCCTTTCATTATGTGGCAAAGTTCATAGAGCGTGTCCTTCACTTCATCTCAAGCACCTTATCAGCAGATGTTACAATTTTGGTTAAGGGGATGAAAGCAGAAACATACCACTGTTGAATCTGTGCATCCAGCCCTTTTTATCTTCAATCTTGAAGCCAAAGCTATTAGGCAAACCAAATGAACCAGAAGGTGCAAATCTCCCAGTCTCTGTTCCATCAGAGGCCAATTTCAGTGATCCCTCACTGCAAAGGCACTAAAAGACAGTAAGAAACAATATTAAACATAGAAGTATCACTGCAGTTATATAAGAGTGAAAACCTCCGTGTCTCTTCTTCATCATCCATAGGTTCCAATGCCATGGCAGAATCCCAAAATGTTTGCATCACATTGTTTGCTGTCTCGTTTCCAACCCCACTACCCGTGCCTCTCACCTTATTTGATAACAGATACATTAGAGTATATTATTTATGGCAATGGAAACATTCACAATTAATAAAGTAACAAAGAATCCTAACCACACATTTGAAGAATGGAAGAATTATTTTATCCTAGGATTGGAACTATGATTGTATAATAATGTTCGATGTACAGGTTCCACACTGATCATTAACATGAACAAGTAATTTATGTTGAAAAATAGATATTCCACACCGAAAAAAATAGTTTGTTAGAGACATACCTCAGAAAGATGAAAATTTTACAGTCAGCAATAAAGGAAAAGCATGAATGCAAAAAAGAAATAATATTATGTGGTAACGTGTCTTTTGTCCAGCCTCTCAGAGTGATGCAGATAAATCACATAAATGAACTTATTTTGGGAGATATAAAGACTTGGATGGGTTCATATTTGTTAGGCATTGGGTTCAATGGGTTTTTATTCTAACAGGCCATATTACTGAGCCTAAAATATGAGTAGGACAAATGAATATGGGATTTATAAATTACCTAAGTTGTGGAGTCCAGTTAGAGTCCTATGTTTTATTACAATCGTTATTGAACTGTTTTAATCAGGCTAGATTGGGTCTCTAATCTCTATAAGACCAGCCTTATTCAAGTAGTTAGTATCCTGGTCGATAAAGATCACCTCCAAGGTACGCTATTGGCTGGAGGAGTTTCAAGCTTAGTTTAAGTCTATGTTCATTCTTTTTATAAGATTGTATGAGACTTCAGCCTGAACATGAATTTGAGCAATGAAAGTAGCCCTTTTGCATTGGTTCTGTTTTGATTCAGAGCTCCCTAGTATGGTGATTCAGTAGTGCCCCTGGTAGGTAGAAGTACTGGTGGCGATTCCAGACCTGCAAATCAAGTAGTGATCCTGATCATATCTTTTCTTTCCCACAATTGCATATCGGTTCCTGTTTAAGGGCATTAGTTATGCTATCAAATTCTCTGGTTCTATAGGTATTAAAAAATCCTAGCCTCAGAAGGATGCTCTCATTTCCTCAAATCTGTCTGTCAGATTTAGATCATATTTTACAGACTTGATCGACTGCTTGCATTGTCCTTCGACTGGCATTTCAGACTGATCAGAATTGTTTAAATCGAGTTATCTGTTTTTTTCTGCCCCTCAAACCTTGTTCTATCCCTATACCTGTGATCCTGTAGCAAGCTGATCTATCAGTTATCACAGTCTCACTGGATTTCAATGGTTTGGGATTAGGATTGCATTACTGCGAGGTTCAATGAGCCAATGATGTACTTTAAAACTACTTGGTTACAAGGTAAAAATTCCGAACATTTCAACATCCAGAGAATTGTCAAAATACTAGAATTGTGCCCACATAACTTAGTACTTCTTTTTTCTGATAAACTACCCTTATTACATTGACTCCTCTTTTTAGCAATGTTGGACAACATGGGCAATCCAGACTATCCAACAGAAAGATCTTTAAGATTGAACATGCATTTTCTGGCCCAGATCATGTCTGTTCTACCTTTAAAAATCCCTAGAGATTTGTTTTGGACTTTTACCCCTGTCATAGCAGCCACAGATGATTCAAATCCTTAATGAGAAAACACTAATAAAAGAGAATTTCCTTTTGGCATGCAGTGTGAGGATGGCTACTTATGGAGCCTTCACCCTGAGGGACAAGGCAATGGTGGCTAGCAGAAGGCTGGAAGCTGGAAGCCAAGAACTTGCCACATGAGGATCTAGGAGTATTAACATTTATACCAAGGTTGTGAAGCTACAATCAATGCACCCTAGACACAGTCGCACAGACTACATATAGTTCCTTCTGGGAAAGCACTGGTAAAAATAACGGCAGAAATGAAACCCATAAGAGGAGCATAAGATGACCACAAAGTGGTGATGCAACTTACAGTGGCTATAGCTGCATGAGTGATATGGATTACATCAATAACAGCGACAATGCATCCATCTGTAGCACGCAATCCAAACTTACCAGAAATTAGGATTAAAAAAACAGATGCACTATCACTAAATTTTTATTTTCTATCTGAATGCAAAAATACCTCGATCCACAACAGGAAGATGTAAAAATTTCCCATCATGCATAGTATGCAGAGCATCAACAATTGGTGTATCAACTGTTGCACATTCAGGATTTGGAGTCATGACCTGGATAATGGAGTACAACACACGATGCTTAGACATCTAGAGAAACTGCAGTTCATTCACAAGAAGAGAAAAAATAACACATGCTGCTTGATAACTCGTTTTAATGAATAAAACAGAATTCAAAATTATTGTTACTAGAGGTTAACAAATAAGCAGTTTCACTTGAGCTGGAGAAAATCATTTGTGTAATGTCATACCTTCTCCATAGGAGTTGACTCTGGCGAAAGATTTTGTGCAATGACCCGCATCAGAATATCTTTTGAACTAACAAAAAGGTAATTGAGAAATAGATATTACAATCTTTCCAATTTCTTTAAATTATAAAAGAAACCCTGGGGGGGGGGGAGATGGAGTTAGTTTTGGATAAGAGAATGTGAGTTTCACAGAGCATATTAGGGATGTAAAATAGATTGGATTCAGATAGGAAAAGGTTTGAGGTATACCTAACTCAATCCAATCAGACACAGATCAGATTTAGATATCCGTTACAGACAACTAAAGTTGAAATAAAGTTTAGGACTTGGAACCTCTTGAGTCATAACTGAAAACCTCAAACAAACTAAGCAAATAGGCATAATTGATACCTATGCATGTTTTGGAAAATTACACACAAACAGAAAAGTATACGATATGACAACAAGCCTCAGAAGATACTCACGTAAGAATTCCTCGAGGTTTATTCCCAACAGTTACAATTGCAGAGCTCAAATGAACTTCGAGCATCTTTTTTGTTGCAGTTAAGACTGAATCGGTGGGTGAAACTGTCACTAACCTGAAAATTTTCAGTTTCAGTCAAAATTTCATAAGGCCATGCCCCCATAAAGCACCCAAAAGAAAATGGTTCTGTAAGATAACAAAAAACAATGCCAAATAATGATATTACCTACTTTGAATTCTCTGGAATGACAGTAGACAATGAAGGCCTAAACATTCGCTCCCTAAGAGTCTCAATGAATGTGTTAGAACCTGCAAATTAACCAACAATAAGCTTCTTAAGATTACCAAAATCATATTTTGACGAGTCACACATAAATTACTCCATAAGGAATGGGACGGGAGGGAGGGAAGAAAAGGAAGCAAAATGCCAGATACTTTCCACCAACCAGAGATTGAAGTCCCCCAATGCTTTTCCACTCCTTCAACAGCTGCAGCAATGGCCTTTCCCTTCTCAGCAGCTCTTTCCATGCGCGCAATTGCATCATATAGACACTTTGCTATATCAAGTAAAGCAATCACCTCTCCACTCTCCACAACAGGCAAATGCCTAAATTTCCCTGAAGATATATATTTATTGGGATTTCAACTTTATTAAGCCCATGAGCAAATATGTTTAACAAGGAAATGGTGCACTTCAAAAATTGTACGAACCTAGCACCATCTTCTGCAGAGCTTCCACAGCTAGTGTGTCTGAAAGAACAAAAACTGGGTTCCTTGTCATGACTTTGGAGACAGGTGTTTCCTCAAGGTTTAGCTCATGAGCAATTACTCTTCTTGCTATATCCTACAAATCAAATAAACTAGGACACCTTCAGAAATTTTCTAAAATAAATGATATTTCAGAAACCTTTAACAACACATACCTTGTCTGTTAGAATTCCACAAAGTAAAGCATTTGAGTCTGTGAGCAATAAAGCATCAACTCTACGAGCAGCCATCCGACGGCAACCCTCAATGATGGTAGTATTTTCAGGTATTGTCAAGGCTTTTGATAGCCGCAAGTGCTTTACAGTACGCTCACCAGATCGGATCCTGTCAATGGCGTAAGGAAAGAGAAAAAAAAAGGTGTTATTATAATTCGACTTTCAGTTTACATGCTTTAGTAACATTATAGTAAATGAAGGGAGCAAAGAAGCAAATCAGTGCCGGTCTAGGTCATGGCATAACCTATCACGCTAAGAAGAGAGGCTCCTAATACACCAATTTGCCAGGGACAGAACATGGGAGTTAGGACATTCATGAAACTCCATACTTTTTGAACTTGCAACAATAAGTAAAACCTGTACCAGGTGATGGAGTTAAGAGGGTTCAAAACCAAAGTTTCAAAGGGAGGGTATATAAATAGGCACAAACCAAAGAATCAATTTTAGCATTCAGGATAAAAAAGCAAGCAAATTGAACGGAACATTTTCAGGTAGCCAATTGTTGCCGCTGTTGCTACCAAATAGAAAAATATTGTTGTCATAAAAAACCCAAACTTCAGGTGGGAAATATAATCTGTCATCCACATAAAAAGTTTGCTCATTCCTGTATGGAATCCGATGAACCATAACTATCCATTCATGAGGACTAAAGTGTAAATGTTTCGCTTCCTCCTTAATAAGAGTCTTCCAATATGAAAATAAAATAGAGCAAATGAAAACAAAATCCAATTAATAGAAGGAATGATTTGCAGACATGAGGTAATCCACATAATATAAAAACGAAGCCATTGAAAAAAGAATCCAATCAATTTCAGTAGTCATTAGGATCCACCATTTGAATAGACAGGATAAAATAGTCCCAGGATCCAAATCAAAATAGTACGAGGTTCTTTCACCCAATTAAAACCAACCAAGGTTAGAAAAAAATTGGACAGCATAATACTAATGAACCGTACACGGAACGAGATGAAGAAATCGATGTATGCCCAGTTTCACTGCTTCCATTCTCCAAAGCTTTTTTCTTTCCATGTGATGATGACTTAGACAGAGTTATGCTCTTCCTGGAAGAACCTCCTTGACCACTCATCTTCTCCGCTAAAACAATATTCACCAATCACCGCCTCTTCTGGAAACGCAAAATCCAAAGGATTTCACCTTTTCCTTGGCAAGGAGGAACCAGCCAATCGATTTATTGGTGTATTTAAGACCTCCCTCCCTGCAGAGAATTTCTGAAGAGTGCGTGCAGTCTGAAGTTCTGAGTTCTGATTAGCAAAAGACAGAAATCGCCGCCGGTAATCTCACCGGATTTGCAGTTCCGGTGAAGAAAACCTGGCGGCAAGTCGTTCTTCGGAAGGAAATGAAACCCTAAAGAGGGATCGGTATTCGATTATTTCGTTGCACCAAAGACTCCAAAATTTCAATGGTCAGAGTACCGTCAACGATTCTAACAGAAATGCTCCAATTTCACAGCATAATAGAAGAGCTTCCATTGATGCGTTATCTCTAGGCCAGAAAGGTTTAAATTTAAAAAACGAGGGGTGATTGGGTTAAAGTCTGGAGTCTGGACCAAACCGACCGAACCTTTATAGGTTGGTTTTGGTTTGGTTTTCGTGAACCAGTAAATATCGAATTGGTTCAGACCAATCAAAAACAAAAACCAAATTGAAACCAAAAATGTTTGTTGGATGACTACCAAACGCAACCTAAAGGATTATTATATGGAAAAATATAACTTCTAGTTATTTTTAATGTATATATAAACGACCAATCGAAATTGAGTCGGTGACAACCCGGTAAGATTGAAATCGAACTTTGTCTTAACGATTTGATTTTCGTTTAACCTATCTAATATATCATATTACAATTGTTCACTTGAAATGAAATCAGACCGAATCGATGGTTGATAGGAGACGAAAAATGATTTTTTTTTTTTAATATTAATATTCAATTGTCACAAGACTCTTATATTTTCATGTAGATAGATGATATGTCTACTCCAACTGTGAGCTCCAGGAGACATAGTCTCATTTATCCATGTATCAATTTTGTGCACTATCTCAAATTCAACAAGAATAAAAGGTCTAGGTATGAAAAATAATGGAACTAGAAGGCTCTCTTTTATGTCTTGTGACTTTTGAAGATGTTACAAGTGTTTATGAAACCAATAACTACTCTTAGTATTAACTTTTTAATGGCTTATCTGTTTCATTACAATTTTTTTTTTTTAATTATATTTTACATGAAAAATGTTTTTAAGATTAAAGAATTTAACAATCAAATGATATTACAACTTCATCTCTCATCTTTGATTGGTGATTACATATCAAATTTGAGGAAACAACATGTGAGAAGAGTAAAAACAAATTTAGATAGACATCAACTCTAATGCATCCTTCAATGTCGATATGTGATAAGGAGAAATTAATGGAAAACAAAAGATACAAGAGAGAAAAGGAAATATAGTTAATTATGAGGATTTTTTTTTTGGATATATTTTTTTTCCACCTACCCCAAACAACAATAACAATCATAATTTTATTTCAACTAATTAAATGGGGTTGGTTATATGAATCTCAAATGTTCAACAAAGCAAAAGAAATATAAGATAAACAAAATGCAACAAGTATAAGACAATACTAGAGATATGTTTTAACAATAAAAATATAACAGCATCCCAGGAACATCTCCTACAAGGGGTCGGCTATGCGAGTCTTTGTCATCCACACAAGTCTATTTGCGATCATACTAGATTTCAGTCGTACCAATTGCATATCTTTCCTTACCACTTCGTTAATTGTCATTTTGGGTATGTCTCTACATTTTCTGAAACCCTCTATAAGAATCTGGTTACTTCTCTTGACTGGGGCATCCATAGGTCTCCGTTACATATAACTATATCACCTTAACTGACTCTCGCTGAGCTTGTCCTGATTCGGGGTGACCCCTACTTTATTTCTAATACAATCATTCCTTACTCTATCCCTCCTGGACTTGCCGCACGTCCCATGTTAAGTCCTCATATCTAATGCCCCCAGTTTCTTCAAAATACTCTTCTTGACTGCCCAACACTCCACTCCATAAGTCATAATTGATCGTATTATTGTCTTATAGAATTTTCCCTGGAGTTTAACCGGCAAACACTTGTCACATAACACTCCTGATGCACTTCTCCACTTGTTCCATCCCACTTTAATTCTGTGAGACATATCATCCTCTATATCTCCTTATTTGCTAATGATTGATCCCAAGTATTTAAAATAGTCTCTCTGTGGTAGATCTCGGTCAGCCAGCTTCACAACCTCATCACCCCTTATAGCCTAACTAAAGGTATACATCATATACTCTATCTTTGTTATGCTTATTATAAAACCTCTTGATGTTTATAAGCTTGACCTCCAGAGTTCCAATTTAGTGTTAACCCCTTCCACAATGTCATTTATCTGTACAAAACCATCGGTGAATAACATGCACCATGGTACTTGATCTTGGATATGTTTGGTAATTCATCCATAATGAGCACAAACAAGTAAGGTTTAGGAAAGATCCTTGATGTAATCTAATGGTAATTGAGAATTCACTACTTTAATCTTCTGGCATTTTTACACTCGTCACCACTCCCTCATACATGTTCATCAAGATATTAGAGACCACCCTAGGCAAAAGAAAAAAAAAAAAAACTGAAATTATGTAAACATTTATCCCAAAAAAAAAAATTATGTGGATAAATATACCCCAAAAGTCCTTTATTCACATGTTAAATTTTAATCATAATAAAAAAATATATATTTTTTCCCCGACAATAACCAAATTTGACAAGTGATAAATAGAACTTTTAAAAATCCATTGAATGATGAAAATTTTCCATTAATAAGTAGGGCACTTAAAAATATATATAAGGAATTAACCAACACATGGTAGGGTATAAGATGAGTTTGAGTTTTAAAATTCATAAATAGCAAACCAATACCATTTTATAGGTATCCTTATATTTAAAAGTCTTGTATCACTTTTTTAAGTGACAAAACTTAGTTTTAGACTAAATATGCCTTCCAAATTCCTATCTTTCAAGACTTAAAAAAGTGTCCTTTTGTTCTTGGGTACTTCAAATGTTTACAATAAAATTCCCCAACTCATCAAAACTCTTAAACAAACATTCAACCACTAGTGATTTTTTTCTTTTTAATCACAATAAATAAATTCATTAAGAAGAAATGATTGAATCTACATCATTGTAGGTTTCTTTTCTTTTTTTTAGGTAGAAACATCATTGTAGGATTGAGGAGTAGAAAGAAATATTCTCTCAGTGAAAACCCAAAGGCTAAGTGTTTCAAGAACATTATCACTTCATTAGTTGGTTTTAGACAGATTCTTAAGTTTAGATAACTAAACATGAACATCCCGAAAGAGAGGAATTTATCTAAGGGGCCAATTGCAATTCCTATGGTGAGTCAAAAAGAAATTAGAGATTAACAGAATTAATCCATATCTCCCCATGGTTCCATCACACCTCCCGTACATATAACTTCGATGAATAGTCCTCAAAATATGCTTCAATGGTGCTTCTTATCATCATATCCTAATTCAATCAGATACTTGATCTTACTTGCGGTGCTAGCTGGCACTTGTCTTTATATCTTAATTCAATCTGATACTCTTTTGCGTATAGACATGCATCCTCATATGTGTCCCTCCTACGCCCCACCTGGTATGCTTATTAGTCGTATTTGTTTACAAGAAAAAAATGGGTGGGTACTTTCTTGTTGTGGGCCACACGTTAAAATAAATCACCCAATTTCATTTTTTTTTTCTTTCTTCTTCACAGATTCACAGAAACAACCTTAGGAGAGACCACCGTCCCGAGCAATACCCTGCGGGCCCCCACATCCACTGTTGCTACAATGCCGAGCAAACCTCTCCTACTTGCAAGAGTAGGGTCAGTGTTGTAATAGAGCAAAGGTTAAAAAGGGAAAGGAGAAGAAGAAGAGCTGCTGGATAAGGCAAATAACTACGTAGAAAAGAAGATCATGAACATTAAAGAAAAAAAAAAGCATTGCAACACCCTCCGGCCCCTCATCCATCGCCATTGCAACTGTCGAGCAACCCCTTTACACTACTGAACACCCCCCTTAGAAGAGACTCCCCGTTCCGAGCAATATCCTTAGGATTTATCTTTGAACAGAACCATCACAACACCCTTAGGGCCCATTTGATAACATTTCAACAAACACGTTTCCACCAAATCTGTATCCATAAACGGTAGAAATTGAACAAAAAACGTTTGATAAAACTGTTTCGTTTCATTTGTTTTCAAAAATAGAAATAGAAATTTCTACCTATTTATGGTTCAAGAAACAACCTAGGCGAAACAAGTTACCGTTTCTGGAAACGACTTGTGGCCATTATGTCACCGGTTACTATCGACTTCCAGAAACATGACTTATCAAACACCTTCAATTCCGTTTCTATTTCTTCTTGAAATAACAACGATAGAAATTTTATCAAACGGGCCTTTAATACTTTACCCTCTCTTCCCCTTTAAGTGGGAATTTGTATAAGGATAGGGTGGAAAAACTTCTATGCCATGCCAGCCGACATTTTCCTTAATTTAAGGTAGACTAGTATGTTCATTCTCCCACCCCCCAACAATCAAGCAACCAAGATTTTGAGTATTTTATGAAAAGCATCCCAAGTATCCCACCACCTTTTTTCTTTTTTTTTTTTTTTTCATAAAAAACTTGGACCTTATTGTTCCAGTTATCACTCAATCTCTGTTGATCTCTTAATTTCTCAATGTTTTGTCTTATCAATTATCAAAATTGTTTTGTTTTATCAATTATCAAATTCTAGTTGGACTGAAACTTGACATATAAGCAAAGAACTCTCTATTAGTCTATTTTATTCACAAAATTTCAGTTCTATCCAACTCACCACATGATATATATAGATATACAAATCATGAATTTGTTGATTAGAATCTCGATCAGAATTGGCTGCTGATTCTACTTACTTGAACCTTAGTGTATCTTAAACCCCCGACCATAGTTAGCAAATTCGGATTCGGGAATTATTCGGACGGAGAATTATTCGGAATAATTTGATTGATTAATTTAAGAATTCGGTCAAAAAAGCTTATTGGGTTTTGTTTTGTTTTGTTTTGTTTTTTTTTTTTATTTAAATATTGTTTAAATGGACCGAATAATTCGATTTAATCCGGTTCGATCCGAATTATTCGTGTTTTATATTCACTTTTGAAAAAAGCACGAATTTTTCTGAATTTTATTTTTAATTCGGATTCAGTCAGAATTTTTGATTAAATTCGGAAAAATTCGATTCGGCCGAATAATTCGCGAATTATTCGGACGAATTGATAACTAGGCCCCCAACCCCCCACCCCTGACCATAAAATAATCCTCTGTTTTTCTCATCCCTGTTTTTCCTTGTTTTGCTACCTGCAGAACGCGACACGTGGATAACTTTAAGACCAACGCACCGGATGTAATAATCCTCACCTAATCTTGACCGTTGGTCTCCTTGTTGTCCACGTGTCACGTTCTGTAGGTAGCCAAACAAGGAAAAACATGGATGAAAAAAACAGAAGATTTTGTTCCCCCGACCCCCCACCAAAAAAATAAAAAACATGGGAGTACACTATGCCATCTCCTCATATTGCCATCATTCGTTTTTTTTTGCATCTGTTTTTTTTTTTTTTTT
This sequence comes from Macadamia integrifolia, assembly GCF_013358625.1. Lineage (NCBI taxonomy): Eukaryota > Viridiplantae > Streptophyta > Magnoliopsida > Proteales > Proteaceae > Macadamia > Macadamia integrifolia. Next base: position 26,295,099 of record NC_056569.1, on the reverse strand, counting down.
TTTTTTTTTTTTTTTTTTTTTTTTTTGGGTGGAATTTTTTTTTAGTATCTGTTTAATACTATTAAAGGAGAGAGAGAGAGAGAGTCTCACGTGGTGGGTTGTCCGAAAAGAGAGAGCCATCTTATAGAATGGGGGATTGCGTGCTTTAAGAGATGATCCAAGTCCACAACGTCAAGTTTGCTACCACAAGGCCCACTAGCCCTGGGCTGATGTCTTGTTTGTGCAGTGAAATCTTTTTCCAGAACTTTAAACAAAAGAACTTGATTTCATTTATGCTATAATTTTTTTCTAAGTTCGGAGTTCAGAATTCAGACATGTTATTAGTTTATGGTGAAAGTATTCCTTCACCCATAGGGGAAGAAAAATTCCTTCGACACCATGGTTAAAGGATCAATATTGAATATGGTATTGGTCTCCGCTGATACTAATTCCAATTAGACGGACTTGCTCACGTTTTTCTTTAAAAATTGATTTTAGCCAAAGATGGATATCAATTGTTAGAATCTCCATGGAATCTGTTTACTTGAAACCCCAAACCTAAATTCTTAACTTCACTCTCAAAGTGAATGAAACTTAAGAATGAAAAACCTCAATCTATGAAACTCTAAGCCATTAAACCTTAAGTATGAACTCTAAGGTGTTAAAAAATTCCAAATTGGATTGGCTGATCCATATACGAATCCTAGGGTTGCGACATATTATGGCTGATTCCGGTTGATTATTTATCGATTTAGACAGATTCCAATTCCAGATCGGATCAGAACCAGCTAGACACGATTTGGTTTTTGGTTCCAGGTTTTAGGAACCCTAGTGAACTCCTATCAATAGAGAATTTAAAACAATATCAAGATCGTTTTGTTGCTTCTCATTGGTATGCTCCTTGTGGTGCTTGCACTCTCGATTCCATAAGTTTTTTTTTTTTTGGTAAAAATAGGTTATGTTTGAAGAAAAAAAAGGGGAGGGGGAAGAAAGAAAATCCATAAATTAATCATTATTGCTTAGTTTAATAAAGACAATTTTTTATGCATGATCATGCCTTACAACCGTTGCATGAGAGTGCGGGGTAGAAGTGTAACTATACATTCTCCATTTTCTCTCTCTTTCACACACACATCGAACTATTGAAGGCATGGCTGTGTACTTACATGGTTGTCCGTAAAACCTTTTTCTTATTTTATTTGAGAAAAAGGAACCTGGAATGTAATGTGGTCCTTGTTCTCGGACACGAGAGAAAAATGATTGTCCCACTTTTCATGAAAGGTAAAAATTCCACCCCTATTGATGTTTCTGCTACACTCTCATTTGTCCCCATGTTGGAGTAGGGGTCACATTGCCTTTTAAGATTCCTTGAAATGCAATGTGACCCCTACACAGTTATCAAATTCAGATTCGAGAATTATTCGGATTAATTCGTTTAATTAATTCAATGATTAAGTCAAAATATCGATAAAAAAAGCGGAGATAATAAAATTCGAGATTGGATTTTGATTTGGGAATTATTTGTTTACAAAAATAAAAAGTGGACAAAAAATTCGGATGTTATTTTTAATATTTGCAATACTTGTTTCATATCATCTATCAATTGTCATATGTACATAACATACAAATGATATAAAAATTAAAATTTTAAATTTTAAAGATAAAATATTACATTTAGCTCTTTTTTTTTTTAAACTCATTTTCTATTACTCAAATAATTGAATAAAGAGAGACTGAGGGGGGAGGGGACTGAGCATAAATTCAACTAGACCCACGTTATCCACCATACATGTTCACCTTAAAGACTAGAGAGAGAGAGAGTAATGACGGTAAGACTTAGTCAAACCAAAATGGGATGAGAGATTTTTTTTTTTGTAGAAGTGTGAGAGATTACCTTAGGAAAGATAAGTTTTGTCTATTTATATTAAAAAAATAAGAAGAGTATAACATTAGGATAATAAATGCATAATAACCACACAGTTCTAAAATCTTATTGACTTATTCAAAATAAAGTTTTATTATTATTATTTATTTATTTTTTATTACATGGGATAAAATTAGGTTATAATTCGGATAAATTCGTTTCGGCCGAATTATTAGTGAATTTTAAAAAAGTCAATAAAGTTCGAGAATTTTTTATTTGATTCGGATTCGGACAGAATTATTCATAAAATTCGATAAAATTCTATTCGGCAAAACTATTCATGAATAATTTGAAAAATTTAATAACTAGGGACCCCTATGCCAAGGAGGGATCCAATGAAAGTAAACATAAAAGCATTAATAGAGGTAGAGTTTCATCTTATTTTCATGGGGGATGAGGTGGTCATTTCGTCTCAGCGTTCTGTTTTTTTAATTTCCTTTTTTCATTTTTTTAAACAATTCTTCCTTCTAAACAAATCCTTAAATTTTTTCCACGTGCCCGAGCTGATTGTGCAAATGGGACGGCGGGAATAGAATCCAAGCTGACTTGATTCCCTAACCTTCACTTTTCCCATGTTGGCAGTACAGTAGTATCGCAGTAGCCTTCCTCGTTGTCCTGTAGCTTATGGGAGAAAGAGCAAAACCCAAACCCAAACCCAAACCCCAACCCCAACCCCAACCCTTTAATCCTTTAAATACCACCACAGTTCACAACTTCCGACTTGGAACTCTTTTCGATTTCTCTTATCGATTTCCTTCTCCTGCATTACATCTCTAATCTAGAGATTAAGAGGGAGACGAAGAACAGGAAGAGCAGAGATGTCAGATTGGGGACCAGTGTTCGTGGCTGTTGTTCTGTTCGTGCTGTTATCGCCGGGTCTGCTAATTCAGGTTCCAGGTCGGAACCGTTTCATCGAGTTCGGCAACTTCCAGACTAGTGGGGTATCGATTCTGGTTCACTCCATTCTCTACTTCGCTCTCATCTGCATCTTCTTGCTTGCTGTTGGAGTTCATGTTTACCTTGGTTGACGATGATCAACATAAATTCCCTCCTTGTCTAGGGTTTATGAGTTGCTTCGCTTCCGTTCATACCCTGCTCATTTTGTTAGTTTTATATCTCTGTTGTTCTTTGTGCCATCAATAAAATTCTTATTTGAGTGACATGTTATCATAAATAATTTTAGTTTTTATTTTATTGATTTTGTGAGCTATGCTTCTTTTGCTTCCCAATTTCTGTTTCAGCTTGGGAATATTTGTATTTTTATTTCTATGGTCTTATCGTTTGATCCACTGGGCCCAAGCAATTATAGATCCACTCTGATTAAGAAACTCCTAGCTCTTTCCATTGTGAGAGTGGAATAGGGTTTTAGGGATTCTATTATAAATAGAATACTGACGGTCCCTGCAGCCATTACTTTACTTAATGCCTTATTGGTTTTGGGAGCACGGCTTTCTCACAAGAGCAAGTGCACAGAAAGAGAGAAAACCCTAGAATAAGAGGTTGCAGAAGATCTCAGTAGAAGGACTCCACTTGCATAGTTCGTTATTGTCATCTTCATGGGAGTAATGTTTAACCACATGGTATTCGTATTTATGGTTCATGTCATGGTTGTCCCATTGATTATTATAGATATAGTAAATCTATATGGTTATGTATTTTAAGATGGGATACTTTATTGTTATGGGTTTAGGGACTACACCCATGATTAATCTTTTGTGATTTGTTGATGATTCTTGTATTCTAAATTCATATGTTTAATATGGTAAAAGAATCCCCAACACTTATTGCATTATCACTATGGGAAGTGATCCAATGTTCTTACCGACTTGTTTTGTGTGAGGAAGAATACTGTTGAATTACTTCAATGACTTTTAATTTTTCAATGGAAGAAACTGGAAGCATATAATTCAGGTTTCCATCCTGGAGTTAAAAATTTTAAATTTACAATTTAAGGGCTCAAAAATCAAAACGAGCCAGCAATAGGCTGGAAATATTGTAATTTCTGGGCTGATTGGTTCATACTTCATGGCCTTATTTCATTAGTTTATTGAAAGGAAGAACCTAACTTGAGTGTTTTAGTTTATGCCATTTCCACTGTTGACCTTGCTCTGCTGGATTAGGTGGCTAGAGATGTTACAAGCCTCTATTTTCACCAACTTCTCTCAACTAAGCCTTACCTCAAGTCCCAACTACATGAGATTGGAAACATGGTTACTGCCATGCAATCCAACTCATGTTGCACCACCCTAACTTCTGTTAATTCATAAGTACCTTGCTTCTGCCATTAAACTCTATTTAAAGTCATGCTGGTTGTCAAGCCTAGGACATTCATTTATTTTGTCACATCACCTCTGAAATGATACGCCTTTTGTTAACTCAATTCATCACATTTGAATTCTTCTCTTGGAAGCAATGGTACTTCACTTATCCATTTAAATTGGAGAGTTCTTGTAGGTTTGGGATTCGGTCTCTCTCTCTCTCTCTCTCTCTCTCTTAGTAATGTCCTTGGTATGTCTCGTGATCTTAGTAGCGCATAGTGGGAATGGGAACATGGAAGCTGGTATTTCTTTGGGAAGAAAGGAAAATGAAGAAAAAACTTGGGGGGGGGGGGGGGAGCCAGCAATTTGGATCACCCAGGGTGCATACACATTCTCTTTCCTTCTGTTTTCCCTCTTGACTATCTATTTAGGATAAGTTAACGATGCATATTAGTTTTTTAGAAGTGTTCACGCTGGAGTTTTTGCATTTGAAAAAAAAATAAAAAAATAATAATAATAATAAAGGGTGGGGGGTTATAATCATAAAGTCATGAGCCCTCATATATGAGTGAGCTATTTATGTGACCCTCCACCTTAAGGTTTGGGAGGCAGAGTATGTACAATTTTTAGAAACATGGTGACCCACCATTCAAAGTAGTTACTCCTTTGGTTGAAGCTGCTGAACTGGATGCTATAATCATGCGTGAAATAGCTAATGCCTCCATCTTTGTCATTGAGACTACCTCTACATGCTTGCCACCAATGGATGACCCATCTCTTGAGTTCACACTCTTTCTCCTCACGTTCTTTCATTTTTCCTTTGCTTACAGTCTCCTCTTGAGTACTGCAACTCCTTCCTCTCTGTCAAGGACTGTGAAAATCCTTTAATACATGCATATCCAAGGTTCTAGAGATAAGTTAATTTTGAAATCCACACAATAAGCCAGATCACTCTTGGCTATTTCAATCGACATGGTGCCTTTGATCTAGGGAACTGTTCGATGAATGAAGCCAAAGAAGAAGAGAGCAATGGTGATGGAACAAAGATAATGCACCAATTAAATGTAACAACTAAAGAGCATTAGTTGCAGATACTATGGGAGCTTCTTGTGTAATTAGTGTGTCTTCCTGAAGAACTTTTGAAATGGATGGACATCCCAATGAAATACCTGAGATCTCACTGGCAGGCTCTGGAGAAATTAGATTTAGTGCCTGTCTTAAATTTGATTCTTTGCTGTTTTGGGCTGAACCATTAGAACCAGAATCGAGTTTTGGTCTGTGTAGTTATGTTCATCCCAGGACTCATTGACCCATTGTTTGATGGGAATAATCACTTTTTAGGTAACATAATTCTAGCTCATCTTTACATGACTCTATACAAATGAGCCTGGAAGAGAATTCAATCTAACAATATATATTGATGAGAATCAAAATTCAACGGTGTAGTAGTTTAACCACTGCAACCCTAATAACTGTTGAGATAATTCATTTGGTGGGAGGAATGATTATGCAGTTAAATAATGCAAATAACGGATCATCTGAGGATTACAATGCAATTCAGTAATATGGATTTAAAATTCAAATGCGAGGAGTCTATGGACAACAGACAAAAGGTTCCAACTTATTTGATCTTATTCCTGACATACAGAATGCTGATTGCAGCATGGATCATCTCTTGGATTTGGCTGTTCTATGGACTAGAATACTATTGTGGTAAGTTGGATCATAACCTGAATTTTGGAGGGAGTGGATCTTTCTGTAATTGGCACTTCTATAGTGCAAAATATTAGTCATAAAATGTCTCTGCTGTTCAATGCATCAACCTTTGTGCTTCTGCCTTTTAGGCTGGCATTTGATCAGATTGTATGTAGCCTGTACTTGTGGCTGATCCCAGAGGCAGCTCATGCAATGTGCTTGTCCATTGGCTATTTCTCCCATCAAGGAATGCCTTGGGATATTTCATTATAGAATATAGATGCTGGCAGTTATTTGAAAGAGGAAATTGTAGGTGGAACCACTGGAAGAAGAACAAAGAGAGAAAAGAAAACAATAGCTCAATAGAGATCGATGGGGGAGTGCATTATTGCCATTGCTGTTGAGGAAAGTTGGTTGACAATGAAAACAGTGCATAATTGTGATCAATTTGCTTTGGATTCATCTAAATTTCTGGTTCAAACTTGATGGTGACAATTTTGGATCTGGTTAATTGATGTTATTTCTGTTTAAAATGAGATTCACGAAGCGTTGTCTATCGTGTCCTTGTCACTCAAGCCAATAAGTTCTCCAGTGAGAGAAGGATGACGCCGAAAAGAAGTGCATGGCCAGAGCCACTGGTAGAATGTTAATGATTCTCTGTATTTTTTTCATTTCATAGATAGAAAATTCACACACGGTTGTCACAGCGTCTAGGTGATCCAAGGCGTTAGAGAGGGACTGGACCCAAGGTAACACCAACCAGGAACCTAGGTGATGCCTTGACAACTGTGAACTCAGGTTGTGAAGCCATCCAATGGCAGCTATTGGAAGGCTAGATGTTTGATTAATTTGTGATTACTTGTAAATGCTAGTTTGGTCGATATTAGTATGGACCTCAGATGTAGTTCAGAAATAATGGTTGCACGTGAGCATGCAGGGGGGGGGGGGGGGGGGGG
>NC_056569.1:26283558-26288267 GCF_013358625.1 Macadamia integrifolia | reverse complement strand
GAGAGAGAGAGAGAGAGAATTGGTTTTCTTGAGCTTTTGCTCTCTCTGGATGCTGGTGAATGAAATCAGTCAGCTCTGGGAAGGGGCCATAGATAGTAGTACTACATATTCACATTCCTGCACACAAACTGTCTCTCTCTCTCTCTCACATCTTCAAGTTCTACTGTTGCAGCATTCTTGGCTTCTTGCCTTCTCGGATTGATACACAGCTGGGATAAAAATGTTCTCTTGTATGATATGCAAGTAGAATTAGGATTTGAGGGGCATTTCAGTCCTATTATCTTAGCTAAATTGATTTAGAAGATGATCCCCAAATATATATACAGCTCTCTGTGAACAGTTGAAGCTGCAACAATGGAAGCATCTGTTGCAGCTAATATGAAGAAAAGAAAAATGGAGAGACAAAAACGATGAGAGGAAACACGAGTAAAAGAAATGAAAGACTTATTTTTCAATTAGAGTGAAGTGAGAGAGAGAGAGAGAGATAGAGATACTATGAGTGGCTTCTTTCTGAAATTCTAGTATCCAGACACATTAAATATAGATGTGTACATGAAGAATAACTAGGAACAGAATAAGGAGCAAACCATAGATGATGGCGTGAACTAAAATGGAGATGAGGCTAGTCTTCATATTAACAACTTCAAAGGGCTTATGCTTCCCAGGTAACTGGAAGAGCACTCCTGGTGTGAGAAATGCAAACAGAGCCACTGCTATGATGGGAGCTGCCCAATCTTTCATTCTCCACTTTTTTAGTTGCTTAGAAATTAAGGTACTAACAGCTTTTTTCTTCCTCTGTGCGAGAGAAAGGCTTCTTCAGTCAACAAGAAGGTGCACCAAAAGAGGATATATTGGAAATAACTGCTCTTGTCTGTGTTTGGGAAAGAGAGAGTGCCACAGAGAGAGAGTAAAATGAATATATGCCCGAGCAGTCCAAATTAAAGCTAAAGGGTCATTAGGTTCCATAATTTGTTCCAATTGGAATGAGGATATCAGCATAGGAATCCTATCCTATGAAAAGTATAAAGTGTGAACATCAACCCTCATCTACCACTATGGAACCGTCCCCACTCATTTTCTTGTATTTATTGTTATACAAAAGCAATATCTCAGTCTTATCCATTGTTCTAAGTATTGGTATTGGATCGGCTGTATCATATTGGTATTGGTCGAGACTGAAACTGATACTTGATCGATTTAGATCGGTTATCCGTATCGTTTCAAGGGTAAAATTTTAAAGAAAATGTAATCTTTTTTTTTTTTTTTTTTTTTTTTTTTTTTTTTTTTTTTTTTTTTTTAAGTAAGGGCAAAATTGGTCAATACGCACTGATACTTACATTGATAACTAAATCGATGGTCTTATCTTAATTAAATGGAGTCGGCTACATCGATCATTGCCCTCCAATTAACTCTATTCAATGGATTACTTGATACAAAGTCTAAGCTATGCATGTCTTTCTTATCATTTATCCTAAAGTTATTTTAGGTTTGTCCCTAACTCTTTTAGTTCCTTCAATCTAAATCTAATCACTCCTCCGTATTGGAACAACCAAAGGTTTCAGTTGAACATGGTCATATCATCTCAAATGACTTTCTCATAGCTTTTCATGTATCGGAGTTATTTCTCATTTTATCCTTCCTAATTTTATAATTCATACATTTCAATATCCTTATCTCCCCTACACTGAGTTTATTTACATGATGCTTCTTAACTATGCAACATTTCGCATCTACATTATAGCCTAGTTATATGACTGTCCTATAAAATTTTCTCAAAGTTTTAAGGGAATATGTTGATCACACAACACGTTGGACGTACCTCTCCACTTCATCAAGCGTATTTTAATTCTTTGTGAAACATCATCCTCTATATCACCTTCTTTGTTTATGATTGAGTTTGGATACCTAAAATAATCACTTTGCGAAATCTGCCCCCCTCAATTTTAACAACTACGTTATCCGTCCTTGTGTAATTAAAGTTAGACACAACATACTCCGTCTTCATTCTACTTTGGCACCAGTTCATGGAAAATGGAGAGTTCTCTAATTGCAGTCATTTTTGGAAGAGTATGAGAGCACGAGACATGAACATAATTTTCACTTTTTTCACTCCCTTCCTTAAAATTGTACCTCTAGCCAAACACATGATTTTCGAAGAAAGATTTGTACTTTTTATCAATTCTCTTTCTTTTCTAACCAACCATGCATAGCATTGAAGATTTTTGAAATGGTGCAATTGGATAAAGAAATAGGAGGATTAATAAAGCGAAAGAGAGAATTTTTTCAATAAAATGTAAGCATGTAAGGTTCTCATTCTCTTAGTCTCATGGCAGTGTATCGTCATCACTCATGAGATCTCAAACAATGGAATTTGGAAAAAAAAAAAAAATTATGATCAATTAATTTTTTTTTATTTTTGGGATAAGCAAACCATGAACATTTTTGGTGACATAGTATTGCATAATGGAATTAGTGTCACCAGTATTATTATGGATGAGATCTGATGCACACTAGTGTGAATTATTAAAAAAAGTTAATATAGAATAGGACATTCTTTTAATGTTTGTTTCCAAGGAAAATGCAAATATTTCCTTTGAAAGTGAAATATATTTCTCTTCACTTCATTTCCCTTGCAAAGAAATGGAACTAGAGTTAAAAGTTTTTTGTATTTGGCAAGCAGTGACCTGCATCAGTTGGTTCAACATGTAAACAGGGATTTCCCCCAAAACCACAATGATAAACTCTTCTTCTTCTTTATGTGATTATGAATTAGCCATAAGTTATCAAACAAGATTACAGAACAGCAGATAAGAAAGAAAAGAAACCCAAAAAAAAAAAAAAAAAAAGAATAAGAAGGAAAAGTTCTTGAGAGGCAAGCAGGCAAGAGTCATGAAAATGAATCAATATTTAAGGGGCAAGTATGTGAACACCAATTGCAATAACCAAGATAGTATATATACAGAAGTATATAATAGCATGAACTAGAATTGAAATCCCACTGGTGTACATGTTTCCAAACTCCACAACCCTTGTCCTTGCTGGTAACTGAAACAGTAGCCCAGGTGAAAGTAGTATGAACAACACCACCGCCACGACCACCGGTCCCCAATCTGTAGTCATCTCTCTCTCTCTCTCTCTCTCTCTCTCTCTGAATTTCAATGGAAGAAACAGAGAAACAGTAACAAGGTATGTGGAAGGTTTTGAAGAGATGAAGAGAACTGATTTCCTTGATAGAGAGGAGTAGAGGATGCTAAACTTAGAAAGTGAGACAATTAATGTTAATGTGGAGTGAGCTGAGGTGGGGTTTTCACTTTATGGGGTTAGAGATCAAAAGTAATCCCTGTTTTACAATCTCTTCTAATTATTGTTCAGTTGTTGCTTCTTTATCTTTTGCTTTTTAAGAGTTGAGACTCATGAAGATGGACATTTTAAGCCTTTCCATGCCAAGTAATTAAAAGAAAGAAGAGGAAAAGAGAAAGGAAAGAAGAAAAACAAAACAAAACTTAAAGGAACTATGGCATGTGAAAAGTTGGATCAGAAAACAGGCAAGTTTGGAATGCTTGCTAATATGGTTTGCTTAGTCAAGAAATTTAGTGTTTGGGAGCTTTGAGGATGGAAAGAAAAAGGATTGATAAAGCTAAGGAAAAAGAGTTAATTAGGTAATGATACAACCAATGAGGGTTTCCCACATCAGGAAGCACATTGTAACCTTTTTATCATTTTAAATAAGGGGAAATCTCCTTCAGTCCTTCTAGATTTATCGTCAACTCATCAAGAGTACACACACACATACATATTAAGGACATCTAGATTAGGAGTTAGGATAGAGACTCCCCTTCACACACACACACACACACACACACACAAACACATAAATCAGAGACATCTAGATTAGGAGTTAGGACCTTTGTTAGTTAATTCGCGTTTAAAACGCCGTCCTGTTTTTTTGCCGTTTTAAACGCCGTTTGCCGAATTTTTCACAGAAAGTCGGTAAAAAACGGGAACGGGGCTATTTGAAGTTTTTTTGCCGTTTTAAACGCGTATCCGTTTTTTTGATAGTAAAAAAACGGATTTTAAAAAATATAAACGTTTTAAAATAGAAACGTTTAAAACGGGGCTATTTGTTTTGATTGTTATCTAGGTATTTAAAGAATTATTATGCCAATTTATGTCTATATATTGCCCTTTTTTTGACACCGTATTATTTAAATATAAACCTTTAAAACATGTATCGTTCGTTTTTTATTTTTTCCCATTTTTACCATATTTGACCGTATTTTTGACCGTTCCATTCACGTTTTGATCCGTTTAAAACATGTCCGTACCGAACAATGTTTTGTTGCCGTTCCCATTTTAACTAACAGAGGTCCCTCCCCGACTTCATCTTTTCCAGAGTCTGCACTCTTCAGTCCATGGATTCCACGAGGGCAGCTTGAAGCAGTTTCAATGTAGTCGACATGATGACCAATGATGAAAGCTAAGTTACATGTAAATATTCGAGTGGATCCAAAAGTGACATCTAAAGTGGTAAAACCAACCAAAAGAGGTTAAAACCCAAGATATAAAGGCTAGGTGGGATTTCAGTCAGGGGCGAAATCAAGTAGAAGAGGAGTGTGAAGAAAAGTATGTACTTTATATGAATTTATGGTGATGTAATGTTTTGAAATGATGAGTGGAGTGTGAGGACTCATACGAAGAAGAAAATTAAT
>NC_056569.1:26280526-26282417 GCF_013358625.1 Macadamia integrifolia | reverse complement strand
TAACCATCCATAACAACCAATTCATGGCAATTAGAACCATCAAGCTAGCCAAATCAACAAAAATGGGTGAAATTATGTTACAGAAGACCCAATACCCGTTACATCAGTCAATTTCCAGACCAAAAATATGGAGAGAAGTGCCTTAAAAGTAAATCCATCATCTTACCTAAAAAAAAAAAAAAAAGGTGAATCCATCATCTTACCCAAAAAAAAAAGGTGAATCCATCATTACATCTAATTACAGAAATGACATTAGATTTCACTATAGTGAAGCCTCGTTGCTGTAAGCATTTGAACTCACATTTTAACCATGTCTGTCTGATATGTGTAATGGATTGTGCCATCCATCCAAGTCTGCCTTTTGGCAAGGAAACATGATCTTGTAACAAAATCAAACCTCACAAGATCTCACGACTATAAATTTCTTGAAAAGAATAAGGCATTTATTTTAAATTATTTAACATAAGGAAGCCAACCTAAAAAACCAGGAGGAAATAAGAAACAGAAAATACCAAGTCTCCCCCAATGGCAAGACATTATTTTACAAGACAAAAGGGGGGAAATCAACAAGAGCCATAAGAGATATAATGAGAATCAGAACAGTAGATACTCTCCACAAAACATACACCATTACAATCAAGTTCAGCAGCACACTAGTAATCTCAATGTTTAACACATCCACAAGTTTCTGTAGTTGCTATGCAAAGGAAATACATGAATACTTTCCGCATCTATAGCCAAACAGTGGCGAAGTCTGATTTTGTATGGATAGAGGCACGCAGCATGATGCACTCTTACAAGTTTTGTAGACTTTACAAATTCTTAATGGTGTTCATTCATCACATAATGTCACTTCAGTAGTGACATTTATCTATGATTCTTCATCTACAAGTGATTCAACCTCACAAATAGTTCCATGCTGCAACAAAAATACAAGGAATGGTTAAATTGTTATCTTATGGACACAAGAAGCTCATTATTCACAGGCTGTCAAGAAGAAGAACAAAAAAATGTTGAACAATCTACAGATAATACAGTTGGACCATCTTTCTCTACTTGCAAAAAATATTTGAGGCAGACATGCATAAAACATCTACAAGGTTAATAATCCAGAGGAGCAACAGAATGGGAAGAATGAAAGATGGCCTTAGAAGGACATTGACTCATACAAAATGAATGGAAACACAATATCTGTTAATTTCAAGTTCTATCCATAGATGCTGAACAACCTAGTGCCATGTGTTGCTTAGTTGACGTCTGCCTAGGCAACGAACTATTTGCCTGGGTTTCTATTTTGTCTGACTCTTCAGGCAACAGTACATGTGTATTCACTATTCCAAATATCTTACTTGGAGATGTAACTGAATAAAGAGTTATTTTTTTTTTTACCAAAAAAAGAAAAGAATAAAGAAAACCAGGACCAGAGTTCGGTCCACATGTGTGTTAGCCAATGACTCATTTCTGCCGACGATTTGGTCAATATGACCAACAGGATAGACGGGAAATGGGCAATTACCCATTCTGATGGTGGGTTAGATTGGAGGAGAGCATCCTAACTGTGGAAGCCAGTACTGAAATGGAGGTAGGACCCATTGTATGGTGACTTATGATGACCTTACTGCATTTGCAACTCTACCAGGGACTAGCCATGTGCGAAGCAGCAATATTGTGAATACAGAACTCACAAGTCACAACTAGGACAGACAATGGTACTGGTGAAAATTTTATGATCAGTAAAAAATAGATGAACAGTTTCACAGGTGTATAAAATGTCAATAATGTTTTTTGTAACCAGATAAGCTCATCTCGAATATTCTTTTTTTTTTTTTTTTTTTTTTCCTGTAATCGAGGCAAACGGATAAACTCACAAAACTAAGCTAGTAAAAGCTCA
>NC_056569.1:26260806-26280506 GCF_013358625.1 Macadamia integrifolia | reverse complement strand
GTATGTAGGCAAGTAATACTTGAACTTACTAACCATGGGCCAATTCAAGTTTTATGTTAGGTTTCGGTTTCACATATTGACCGGGGCTTAAAATCTTGGAAGCAGGTACAGGAATCGGCCTCCATAATTTTCAATTAAAATAAGTGGAATTGACCAAACTCTGATATAACTTGTTTGATAAGTATCAGTTGCTATCGGGATCAGGGGTGGAATCCACGAATCGGCCTATTCCGATCTGATTTTTTAAAACCTTAATATAAACTCATGTCAGTTTCAGGTTAAGGCAAGGGAAGGCTTTTGTGGTCCTTCACACCATCCAAAAGGTAGATTCTAAGAGATCCCTTGGACAACCCTAAAACAGATATTGCTACTCCTACAAGTCTTTTTTCTAGACAACTAACTGCCAAAATTCATGGCCACGCCATGATGACCTTAACTAATACAGACAAAGTCAGCCATATAGATGTCAATACTTGAGAGAATGCGATAAAAATGAGAACTGCGATTCACAATAACTATTCAAATCAATTAAGTAGAATAAAATTGTATCTCAGTTTTAGAAGAAACAATTATGGAAGCAAATAAGATAGAACAAGTAAAAAAACAAAATTTGGTTCAATCATAAAAAAATAATCCTAGCTGAATTTGAAGATATTCATTAGGACTTCTGCTATCATGCAGAATAATTCAAATAATTCTTGAATCAATCAAAAAGGTTCACCACTTGTGTGTGGACCAAATTCACTCACAACAGGTGTGAATAGCATAATACGACCCAAGAAACCAGAATTTTATCGTCCCACCAACAAATTCATTCAACCTGGTTAATCAGCTACCTACATATTACTAGAATCAGGCTGTCACCCATGAACCCGATTTGGTCAAATTCACTCAAGTGACTCAAGATTTACCAAAACTGATTAGGTCAGAGCTCAAAGTCTATCAGTGATACATTTGAAACTTAGTAGCGTCACAGGCTGCAGTTGGAAAGGAATCTGGATCTCTTTTGTATAAATGGGACTATGGACGCATGCTGTTGAGATGGAATGCCAGAAGACAACCAAACTGCAGTGAAGGATGCTAATTGATGAGGGAAGCTCCTAAAATAAACACAAGAAGCCAAAAAATTTTAAAGATTTATCAGATTTCAAATTTATAGTTGTGATGGAGACTCCATAAATTCACTGGTCTCATTCAATTGGGAAAAAATTACAGCTCACTGAGGCTCTTCAGGAAGACATACTAGCTGATAAGATAGAATAAACATACGCTTAAGGGGAAAAAAAAAGCACCCATACATTAGTTAAACTGAAAGAGAGAAGAAAAAAAGACAGAAGTCTCAATTGCAATAGTTGCAGCATGCAGGTCTCCACCTGTAACTCAATGTTTAAAAGAATGAAGCTGCCATGCAGAACAACATATTCAATGTTTTTTGTTCCTCGCGAAATTAATCCATGTCAACTATGACATCAAAAAAGAATTTAATCAGAAATAACCAGGGCATGAAATAAGGATACATAGGTTAAAGTATTCTTCCACCACTACTTACCCTGTAGAAGGAGCAATATGAGCAAAGGAGAGAGGGCTTTTGAATAATTTAAAGAGAATTTTTCCATCCAAACAATTCTATATAATCATACCAACTAAGGCAACGGATCGTACCAAAAGAAAACTAAATATTGAAGAGGACGGATAGCTATATTTTCCTATCATCGACAACGTCAAATTAGCGAAAAATCGATCGGGATAGGACAGCAGATGAAAAAACAAGTCAATCAGCAATACCTATCCTCAAGCAAAGAAGAGACATAACTCTCAGGAACGAAAATTAAATTTTCAGAGAGGAAAATTAAAAACCCTCACCAGGCATCTCCTTCCGGGACGGGGCAGATGTGGCAGCGGGACAAAGAATCGAGCGACCCAACATCGAGAGATTGGAAACGATCCCAACAAAGTAGAAAACCATGACCAGCCCGAGAACCCAAGGCATTAACATAAATCCAATCACAAAAGTAACGGAACCACAGAGCATCAAAGCGAGCGAAATCCCAAGAAGCAACGAAGCAAACGCGGCCGGAGACACTTGCGAGGTAGAAGCTCGCCTTAAGGGCAGGGCGGGTCCGGGTGCGGGTGCGGGTGCCGGTGGGGGTGGTGCCATGGCCATAGAAGGGTTGGAAAAAGGGATCGAAAGAGGGGGAGATCGAAGGATATTGAGAACTAGAGCACAAAGCTCGTAAAAAACCCTAGATTCCTGATCTTGGGTTCTCCTCATCTTTGGAAGAAGAAAAATAAACGATAAACTATGAAAACCCTAACCCTAAACAATCATCAACAAAAAGCAGAAGAAGACGACGACGAATCAGTTCGTTTCAAAAAACAGTAATGATAATTACGATTGAAATGGAAATGCAAAGGATAGAACTGAAGAGGCGGCGACAGAGAGATGTTGTTGGTAAGAGAAGGCTTTATTTCTGGGTTTTGCTTATTTTTGGGGTTTCTATTTTTTTTGTTTTTTTTTTCCTGCAATCGAGGCAAACGGATAAACTCACAAAACTAAGCTAGTAAAAGCTCATCCTCGTTTTCCTTCCCTCTCTTGAAACTTTCAGAGAATCCTTATCTGAATCTCAACAATCTATCTATGATTAATTGAAACAGATAGAGACCCTGAAACAGAGAATGCAATCTGGTGGTGTTTTTACCAAAGAAAAAAAAAAATCTGATGGTGTTGCAGAAGGTGGATTGGTTAGTTGAGGATTTAAGAATTTTCTTCTCCTAATGGCGAATAGAAGTAGAACAAGTCGACAAGAGAGAAAGAGGGAGGGAGAGGCTTAGGTAATAAGCGGCAACGCGTGTTGATGTTATCCTCTATTTCGAAAAAGGTAAGATGGACTTGTCGTAATCTAATCTACGAAGCTGATATGTCACTATGAAGAGACTTAGCACAGAGCGCTTTCCTGCTTGTGCAGCATATATTAACGCACGGGTCAATTGGAGTGACCAATAAGTGTGAAAGCATCTTCAGCGTATATTAGTTACATTGTACATTGTCCCCAAAAAAATTTGCGTTTGGCGACAAAGGTGTGGCAGATGGCAGTCATAGATTAAAGTACAGGTATCGTAGATGATATTTATTTAAAAAGAAAATAATATTTTTCAGCATATCTGTGCCTTGACCACGCAACTTCCTGTTCTCAAAGCATTGATGTTTGGTTTGTATTAATTTTCTTGTTTTTAAGTTTGTGATTATTGATTGACATGGGTGCGGTGGTGTAATGAGTATTTGATGGTCGAGACAACATCAAAACACACCTATGGTACTTCTATGTGGGTTTACTATGTTATGATCAATACCAAAAACAAAAGATCAATAAACCCTTAAGCTTGAAAAAAAAATTAATTTTCTTTTATTTGTTTAATTACATTCAATACTGAGTGGATACAATCCAATGCCAAATTGATATGGATGCATCCATATTAATAATGCTTGAGACAAATGTGGTCTTCGATGTCCTATGCCTATAAACTTGTTGGTAAAAGGAACTTCTCGTATCTTACCAAAAAGTAAAAAAGAACCTCCCATGAACCACCTTGGTCCAATCATAGTTTTTTTTTTTTTTTTTTTTGTAAAGATCCATTAATGTAGAAGTACATCGCATATTCATATTTGATAAGGATCGGTCACTTTGGAAACCGATACAAGGGTCTAATTTTCCTCATTTCCCATTTAAGTAGGGAAATTAGATGATTTTATGAATTTTATCAATATGGGAGAGGATTCCCT
This sequence comes from Macadamia integrifolia, assembly GCF_013358625.1. Classification (NCBI taxonomy): domain Eukaryota; kingdom Viridiplantae; phylum Streptophyta; class Magnoliopsida; order Proteales; family Proteaceae; genus Macadamia; species Macadamia integrifolia. Next base: position 26,276,725 of record NC_056569.1, on the reverse strand, counting down.
GAAAGGCAACGTGTTCAATATGTCATTGCGGGGATCAATACATTTTCAAACAAGTAGAATAGGGATAAGATTTCCACATTTCATGTTGGATGTAGCGGTTATTTCGCTCACTCTACGTCTAGGCACAAGGGACACTTTCTTGTAAGCTTCCTTTTCCCTATATATTATAGGGTTGATCAATTTTCCTTCAACCACGGTCAAGGGCAACCAAGGTCTTCGAATGATGATGAGAAGATATCACACAAAAGGTGGGAGTATCATTATGCATTTGCAAATAGGGTTAGAACTTTCCCATATAGAGATAAAATACTTGGACAGTTGGATGTGAACTAAATTTAGACAATTTTATAATAAGAGGATTAAAACTTGACCTTTAAAAGGATTAAATAATAATGATTAAAGCTTGACCTTAAAATAAAAGGATTAAAACTTTATAATAATGAGCCATGCAACGGATATGAGACGCTAATTCGAAGAAAGCGCTTCTTACCCAACTATTACTTTGAGTAGATGAACCATTTATATAGGATCGAGTTTTTCTTCACCCACTGTATCCCTTGACTAAAGCTTTCAGATGGTGTTAAGGGGGTATTATGCAAGGAATGGAGGTTATAATCAGCACAAGGGGCAAAGAAGTACAACTAATGATTGATGTACAATCTTTTCACCGCATGGTGGTGAAGAAAAACTTTGTCCATCTATCTATATGGAGGAAATTGAAAGGCGACCACTATGAAATGACAACTTCCCATATTATATAAGCAAAGATTACTATACATTGCGTGATTATATAGAAAGATACATTGAGAGTGTTTTTTTCCTTTTTTTTTTTTTTTTTTTGGTAAAAGGCAATATAATATACATTCCACCCATTAATCCAACCAAGTCCCAAAGACATTGGCATTTTCCTCTTATATTTTTAGTCATTTTCACTGTACTTTTAAACTCTTATTTTTCTACTTGAGATACTCAGTTTGGATGGAAAAATTAACATCCCAACCACAGGCCTTGAGGTCTATAATCCACTGAGTTTCAATTCCATCCAACTATTCTGTCACATGTCTGCTATCATGAATTTATAATGGACAGGTGATCTGAAAAATTCCATATATAATATGTATTTTTATGCTAGGCAAGGCAGGAAGTCCGGTTGGAACATACCACTTTTAAAACTCTAGGTCACAAATTACAAGCTTTAGTTGTCAGATAAAAAGTAATTATATATAATTACAAACATTCACCACAAGGTCCAGAGGAGAGGGCCTTTAGGATTCATATATATAACAAAGATTCGAAATACGCCATAGATTGTTGTGGTTTGTCCTTCCCCTCTCATTAATTTGGATTCTTCTTGAATTGATTCAAAACACAGAGGTTGTATCATACCTGAATTGTAAGGTGGGCTCACACTCTAAGGGGTGGAAGAATCCGTCCCCATGAGGTTGAACTGATTGTTTTCCATACCCCACACCATGCGCAATTGGATCCCATTGTCGTGCATCTGCTTGGCTTCCTTCCTCCAGCTGCAAATATCAGCTTAAACCCCTATTTCAAAATCTTTAACAAACAATTGTTCTACTTGATTATATGATTTATCTTCTACTGAATAGATAATCATATAATTCGGACAATCATAAGCAGGGTTATAAGAATTGGATGATTTCGGGCGATCTCAATTCCCTCGTTTTGACTCGGGTTGATTCTGTATGAAAAACCCTAGTTTCCTAGAATATATTAATTTTGGGAGTGAATCAAATCCCGAGTTGACCACACTCCCTTAGTCCCTTTCTTTTCTCCCAGCTTTTTTTTCTTTCTTTTCAATCAGAAAAATTAATAAACAAGAAGAAGAAGATTGCACGTTACGTACCCTCATTTTCAATGTTCTGTTAGCTTCGCAAAGCATTTGTTCCTGCAAGCGAATTAAAGTGGTAGTGATGCAAGAAACTGAAAAGGTTCAAAGGACAATTAAAGAGTCTTAAACTTACTGTCATACCCTTTTCTGAAGATCGGTAAGTTGATCAAGCATGGACTGTGTCTGTTTGAGGAACCAAAAATTGGAGTTAAGAGACTTTGTCAAACAGAGACATCTCTGTACATATTAGTCATAAAATTAAGTGACCTAAATGTGCTCCATGGTTAATTTCATTCTCTTTCTTTTTCTAGACAAAAAGCTCTCATAAAAATAAGATAAATTAACCATCTGGCTGGATTAACTTTGAAAAAATTAGTAATGAGCTACTGAGATTTTTATATTGAACTCTGGCAAACTAATAAAATTTTGAAGCGGTGAAATTAATACCCGGATTGATCTGATCTGCTTCAACGACATACCCAGTTGCTTTTCAAGTGATTCAAGCTCTTTTCCACTTAATGGACCTAGATCCTCTCCCAGGAGATTCCTAGGGTAAGAGTTACAGAAAATTAAGAGCATACTCGTAGCATCCTTTAGTTGTTTTAAAATTAAACTGTGCTTCAGGTATGGTATTGCAAGTAGCCTTACCTTTGGGATCGTTGTAGGGCCTCCACTCGTGCTTTAAGTCTCAAGTACTCCTGATAGCTATGTTGCTCCTACACCCAAAAATTTGTAGATTATCAGAGCTAGAAGTCAAATTTCATTGTAATTATAAAGCCAATTCTTTTAAAAAAGAAGAAAAGAATCTAATTAACAAAGGAATACAACTTTCTAATTGGTAAAAAAAGTGCCAAATGTTCTGTAGAAATAATAAATGGAATAGCTACATCACCCACAACAAAAAGTACCAAAAGCCACATGTGTGACTGAAATGTTTTTATAAAATCCTTTTATTTTATTTTATTTATTTATTTATTTTTTTAAGAAGAACAAGGGAATTCAAATACCAAGTGCCATTTTATCGAACAGTTTATTTACCAAGTCAAGGTCAAATTATCACAGATGTATTCGGAGTTCTACACGAAAGAATTCCCAAACACATCTGGCAATTAGTAAACTAAATAGTTGACCTTGACCAGCTATTTTATTTATTTATTTATTTTTAGCTTTTTGTCAGACTTGATCACTTTCTTTTTTTTTTTGGTAGAAAGACTTGACCACCTATTTGATGAAAGAAAGATCTCGGTTATAAGTTATAACCACTTGGCTAATATGATCACCTTTTAAAGATGAAACAAATGAGTCAATTACCAGCTGGATGGTCTACCACCCATGTCTCTGAAATGACGCTTGGTTGACAGTCATTTCGAACATAAGTATGGGAATTCAGCACAACCACAACAACCCCCCCAAGTAAAAGACCACGAGACTCCTATCATTGCGTGCACAACAAAAGGGTCATAATGCGGTAGTTTTACCCCCATTTCATGGAGAGATTATTTTTCAACTTGAATATGTGAGTTATTATGGAGTTACCTTACCGTTGTGCATGGTCTACCTTCTTCACAACAATTTGATCCTTGAGATGCATAAATTGTCTTTAAAAACATTGAGATAAAAAAAATATCTTATGATTTATACCAATCAATTTTAAAAAAGATATACCAATCAAGATTTTTCTTGTAAGAGATTATAATTAGTATGATTTCAGCCACTAAATGGATCTAAAGTGGAAAATACTACTTGATGCACCATACCTACCTACAAAACTAATTCAGCTCAAACTTGACTAATGACCTCCTAATTAGAATCCTCTACATCCTAATTAATCATCAATATAGATAGGAAACGTCCTAGTAAACCGGCAAAGGTAGGTTAAAAAAAGAAAAGAATACCAGTGGAGACAGTGTTGGTTACAACTGGACTGCCGGTTTATTGAGGAATATAATATCATATTCCCATATCTCCATATTTGTATGGGAGTGCTAAAAATACTGCGAGAAAAAGGTTCCACAATCCTCGCGTGTTGAGTAGATTCCGTGAGAGTAAGATTGTGTTTCTAGTATTGTGATCACGTACGTACGAGATTTACTCTCGAATAAATTCGAAAAACTATCAATCACGATCCACTTGCATGCACATTACAACAGAGAATTAAATTAAGCAACTAAAAGTCAAGAATCGAAAAACGTTTTGGTCTTCTGACCAAACCCAAAATAGAAAATCACAAAAAGAAAGAGAATTAAGAACAAGAAAAATAACAGAGCGAAGAAAACTGAAGCTGGTACGGTGTGTTCAGTTTCAAGCAGTACTGATGATCCAACATGGCATTCAAGAGGAATTGTCATGACCTTTGAAACCATTGAATCACTATCCGTTGTCCTTTTTTTTTTCATAACCTTCTGCCTATTTTGAGATACTGCCAGTACTGGATTCTTGTATGAAGAAAGTTGAGTTATTCATACTTTCCAAAACCTCCTCCTTCCGTATATAAAACCTTCCATGTTTATGTTGATTAATATGATCTTTATCTTTTTCTAATTGTGATTACCCAGATTCTCTCCGGTGGATTTTCTGTCTTGTTCTTTGCGATTTTCCCTAGTTTTTTTTTACCTTTTTTCGATCCTTCTGCCCTTTATGTGTTCTGCGTTTGTGAAAGTTTGTCTTAGGAATCCAATGGAAGAACACATGGCAAGAATGATTGCAGAAGCAGGAATGAATGGGAGCAGAGAAGGCTCAGAATCTAACAGCAGCAGTGATCCAACAACTCAGCCGAAGAAGCGTCTGAGAAGCGATCATACGACCTCTTTCATGAGATTCAAAGGGGTTGTGTTGCAGCAAAACGGGCACTGGGGAGCACAAATTTACGCCAACCACCAGAGAATCTGGCTTGGGACTTTCAAGTCAGAGAAAGAAGCAGGAATGGCTTACGATAGTGCAGCCATCAAACTCCGAAGTGGAGATTCCCACCGTAACTTTCCTTGGACTGACCTCACCGTTCAAGAGGTAAACTTTCAAGATCTCCACACGACAGAGTCGGTCTTGAACATGATCAAGGATGGATCCTACCAGTCCAAATTTACAGAATATTTGAGAACTAGATCTTTGAAGATGGAGAATGACACCCGTCTGAGGGGAGGAACTGTACAAGGAGGAGGCATTGTGTGTCAACAACTCTTTCAGAAGGAGCTGACACCAAGCGATGTGGGGAAGCTAAACAGGCTTGTTATCCCAAAGAAACATGCAATCAAATACTTTCCTCAAGTTTCTGAAGTAAGCTCGGAGGAAGAAGAGGAAGGTAGTGGAGTGGATGATGTTCAGCTAGTTTTCTTTGACAGGTTGATGAAGTCATGGAAATTCCGGTACTGCTATTGGAAGAGTAGCCAGAGCTTTGTGTTTACAAGGGGTTGGAATCGGTTTGTCAAGGAAAAGGAATTGAAGGCAAAGGATGTCATCACCTTCTACAGGTGTGAATACAGGGAAGAACACAAAGAGGAGAGGACTTTTTGCATGATTGAAGTAGGATACAATCGGGGTGAAAACAGTAAGGGTTTGGTTGATGGGTTTCATGGGCAGCTGAGTATGAATATGGAGCTGCAACTCGGTTTACGACTTGAATGTGCCGGCTCTGATGATCAGGAGAAGATATGGCAGGAAGAGAAAGTATTGATGGAAGTGCCACCACCAACATCAATACTACCACAGCCACCACAGCAGGATACAAAGGGTATTAGACTATTTGGTGTACAAATATGTTAGAGAAAATGAGTATTCCCCTTAGGGATTTACTATTTTTCTTTTGTAACTTAAATTTTTGGGTTTTGGAGTTTAGAACTTTAGAACCAGGTCAGGCGTGAAAATGTACACATTGCTTTAAATTTTTTCTCTTGAGATTCTGGATGATCTGAAAATGTAGATATCCAGAAAAGGAAGCATCTGTTTGGTTATGGCTAATTTCTAGTATATATACTGGACTACAATGGCACTTAAAGCTGCACAAATAGTGGACAAGTTTCATCTCAAATGGAGCACAACAAAGAATTGGAAAGCTTAGGATCACAGAGAATGTGCATGACAATACTTGGACAACCAAAAGAACGCATGTTTTTCTTTAATATTCTAATCATAATATTTAATGTACTGTAAGATGCCTATGTTCATAAACAAATGGTGTACCATAATAGTTCCATTTTTTTTTTTTTTTGGGTTAGGAATAATAGTTCCATAATCAATTTGTTGTAAATTTAAAGATAGAGAACTTAAAAACAAGGTGTGAGTGCAGAAACACTAAGGCCGAACTACTCTTGAAGCATAAGTAATGGTGATCCCACCACCCCCCCCCCCTCGAAAGAAAAATAAATAAAAATCAGGAAAAAGTGAATACTTGTATTTCCTTTGTTGACACGTTTATCTCCGGTGCTTCATAGCTGCATTTCTGATACCTCTCAAGCGTTTTTAACATGCTACGTACAGAAAAGAACAAAAAAAATCAAATTTATTACAGAGATGGGAAAAAAAAAAACATAAAAAATGTCATAAGTACATCTAAAGTTCAGTAAAATGGTACTGGTTTTCAAAAAAGTAACAATGGTAAATTTAAAGCACTTAAAATGTCAATATGAAACACCTTGCTAGGCTTTCTTATGAGCTTACCTAACATCAAAAGCTTTTCTCATCAACATAAATATAAACAATTACAAATATATGCCTTTCGATTAGAGTTTTGTAAGCATTTTGATGCACATGACTAATCATTATCAATCTACTGAAGTTGGCCACCGTGACATGTTTATATATCTTCTAATTTCTTATAGTGAAGCAAAACAATTGAGCACATTTGCTTTGATTAATGAACATTCAAATATTAAAAATCAAATAAGAGGCAGTAGCCTGTGGCATTCATGGATTTGGATTTGCCTATGAGAACTCGGAGAGTTATTCCATAATTTACTGATGCTGGAGATAAGATAATAGAAGAAGGCACCATTAATGTCTGATGATCCTACAGCTACTATCAAGAAACTACATTTAGTTCGTCACCACTAACCAAGCATTACATACAGTTTTTCAATGATGTGGTTCTCTCTCTCTCTCTCTCTCTCTCTCTCTCTCTCTATGCCTTAGATAATGTCGATTTTTATTCTGACTTCAATACCATTTAATGTTTCGTGAGGTTTCGATTTGGGAAGCAACTCCTTTTGTCATTATTTCTCTAGTTCTCCAACTTGGTATAGGATTTCAATTACACTGAGGAAAATACAATTGGAAGGGTTTTCTTGTGAAAGAAGTGACTTCAGGTTCCTATCAATTTTACCATGACTACTATTTCTAGGATCATTTTATATATGGAAGAAGTAACTTGGGGTTCTTGTGAGGATATAAATAAACCAAGTGTTCAATTCTTGTTTACCTATTAAAATCTATTTGAAAGTTTGTTGACCATCTGTTCAGTTTGATAGGTTGTCCAACAATCTAGGGGCAGAGAGAAAAACTTCTAGAGTGGCCAGGTTTGCTAGTTGATTGTCACTTCCAAGTTTAGATTGTGACAAAGGTTTGTTATTGTGCTGAGTTAGTTTGGATTTTAAAATATGGGATTTTCCTATTGACACCCGTAAGGTTAAAATTATTTGTAATCTTACTTTTTTATCCTTTTAGTCTAACATAATTATATTTTCTAATGTTAAGTATTTTTTTAATTATTTTTAAAAATCCTCCAATACCCTTAACTTAAACAAATTTTGGGAATATATATATATATATATATAAATAAGACAAAGGGCACTTAAAGGAAGGTTTCAATTTTAAACACACCTATGGAGTTTATTTCTAGGTAATAAAAATAACTATTTCTCTCTCAAATTCTATGCCCATATCAATGGAGTGACCAACTATGTAACCAATTTTCTACCCTTGTACCTTTAGCTTTTCTATGAAATTGGGACTGATTTCCCATCTTGACCATTTGATAGAGAGAGGACCATGCAATTATCATCCCTAAATTTAAGTCGAACTCTATCATATAGCCCATTGTGTGTTGAGACTTTCACCAAGTATCATTAGCAACCTAATATTGTCCAAAAACTGATTGGTTGAATGTATCATGCTTTTCAACACTTTTGGCTGAACTTAGCACATATGTTACGGATGATCGATGTGCTTAGCCACAGATTTTGAGTAATGCAATGTGGCAAATAAAGACGCCCAAGAACGGCCATCTATAGATTCCTTTCAAAAGGTATTCACGTAGAGAAATCAAGCCCAAATAAATCATATTATAAGATTTATCATAAAAATATTATGTCTTTATAAGTAAAAATATTTGTATATATATTTCAAGATTCAAACACGCACACATAAATAAATAAATTTAGGAGGCCATGAGGCCCATGACTGATGTATCGTCCTCCTCCCCATCGTCTCACGTTCACTGTGAGAGAACGAGGAAAAATTGAGTGTCGGGCAATGAGAAACAATGTACATGTGAGTTCGAATGACAGTTTTTCAAAATAATAGAAAGGTGAAGAGGCTTTTCTTCTCCATTATTTATTTATTATTATTTTTTTATAATTATGATAGAGAGACTGTTTACTTTATGTTGGATGGATTAGACTTGTGTCTAATATGACACTAACCCTCTTTATTTATAACAATTGAGATAAGGTTCAAGAGAATTACAGAGACCATTAAACCCCTTAGGGTCCATTTGGTAACTGACACTTTCCCTAAAACCCATAAAACTCATTATTACAACACTCCCCCTCAAGTTGGTGCATAGATAACACATATGCCCAACTTACAAATAATAGGATGAAACATCTTACTACTGAGACCTTTAGTAAATACATTAGCTAATTGGTCACTACTGGGAACAAAAGGCACAGTGATAAGGCCCATATCCAGCTTCTCTTTGATGAAGTGTCGATCAATTTTCACATGCTTGGTTTGATCATGCTGAACAGGGTTGTGAGTAATGCTAACGACAGATTTGTTATCACAAAAGAGCTTCATAGGAAGGGAAGTCAGAATAATCAAATCAGTGAGAAGACCATGAAGCCATAGGAGTTTACAAATGCCATGTGCCATAGCACGAAGCTCTACTTCGGCACTTGAAAGGGCAACCACGACTTGCTTCTTGCTTCTCCACCTAACAGGGTTACCACCAACAAAGGCGCAATAACCAGTAGTAGACCTGTGGTCATCAGGAGAACTTGCCCAATCAGGATTTGCTCTGTTCTCTATGACTATACACACGTATCTCTGACCGAGGCGAAGTAGGAGAAGTAGGAGTGTTGCTCTCCCCCTGAAACAAGATAATAGCAAAGACAACAATTTCAAGAGACGACGAAACATCTTCCACAATTGAAGGAGACTCCCCCTTAAGAGGTGTCGTAGTATAGTATGACGCAGATTCGTGAAAGACAATATTCATAGTCACAAACCAACGCCGAGTAAGAGGATGAAAACACTAATAGCCTTTCAAAGTAGGAGCTTCCCCAGAAAAATGCATCAGAGACTATGAGCATTAAACTTTCCATGAGAATGATGATTGCGAGCATAGCAAACACTATCGAATACCTTAGGAGGAACAGGAAAGAAATGGAACCTTGGAGAAGATCCAGAGGGGGGAGCAAAAGGCATAGACCTGAGAATGCATTTGGTTGATAAGAAAGATAGCAGTGAGAATTGCATCGCTCCAGTACTGGGGAGGAACATGCATCTCAAACATAAGAGAGTGTGCTACCTCATAGAGTTGACGATTTTACCGCTCAGCAACCCCATTCTGAGCTGAAGTATCCACACAACTAGTCTGATGAATCATCCCTTCAAAGTATTCACCACCATTGTCACTTCGAAGGATCTTAATAGTAGCACCGAACTGAGTATAAACCATGCGGTGAAACTGCTGAAAGCAACAGAAGGTCTCACCCTTAGTTTGCATCATATAAACTCAAGTAGTCCGAGAGTGACAATCAATAAAAGAGACAAACCACCGATAACCATTGACAAACACATAGCGGGATGGACCCCAAATATCTGAATGTATCATTGAAAAAGGAGTGGCATTTTTATTTCTAAAAACAGAATAAGTGATTTGAGTTTATTTGGCCAAAACACATGTCTCACAAAAAATTTGGCTCGAATTACAAATTTTAAAGGAAAAACTCTAGCTAAAGTTCCCAAAGGGGGATGTCCAAATCGACGATGCCACTGCAGTAACTCAGAGGTGGGAGGTGACGTAGAAAATGTCTGAAGAGTCTGACCAGAGACCAATGCCGAGTCATCATCAAGCAGATATAGACCACTACATACCCTACCAGAGTCAATCATTGCCCATATCACCAGATCTTGAAAAATACAATGAGACGGGAAAAATGTGACTTTGCAATTAAGACTGGAAGTAAGACTACTAATGGACAAAAGGTTAGTGGAAAAAGAAGGAACATGCAATATAGTAGAAAGGGATAAAGGAGGGGTACAACTAACGGAGCTCTTTCCCAAAATAGTGGAATAAGTCCCATTAACCAAGTAGACCTTACCATTACCAGGACAAATAGTGTACTATGAAAAAAGAGGCAAGTGGCCTGTCATATGATCAGAAGCCCCAGAGTCTATAATCCAAGGGGTAGAAGGGACAGACATAGTATAGCCACAAAAGGAGATACCTGACCCAAAAGGGGTAGAATGAGTAGAGCTCATAGTAGCTAGTGCAAGAGAGTCTGGATGTGTCAACAGGCGCTTGAGGACAATAAGCTCATCAGATGATAGCAAGGCTACAAAGGTGCTAAGAGCAAAGTCAAAGTCAAGGCTCTCAGTATGGCTGGCCTGCCCAGAAGTACTGACACGACCCTTTCCTCGCCCTTTTTCAGATGTATCAGCAGGACGGCCATGAAGCTTCCAGTAATGCTCATTGGTGTGACACTCCTTCCCACAATAATCACACTTCATAGGAGTCCTGGTAAAGGAGCCACCAGACTGTGGGACTGCACTAAGGGACTGAGTGCCAGATACAAGTGCGGATCTCTCAGTAGGAGTGGTGGCTTGTTGTGAAAGTATAGTGGTACGTCGATTGTCCTCAAGTTGAATCACAGTATATGCTTTATCCAAGGTAGAAAAGGGCATACGACTCAAAACCTAGGACTGCAGCTGATCAAACTCCACAATCAGACCCTCCAAAAAGTCATAGACCCTGATCTTGTCCTCTTACTTATGAAAACTGGGGACATCTTTAGGGGTGGAAGGAATATATTTTTCATAGAAATCCAACTTGGTCCATAGTGTCCTCAACTTATAGTAGTATTATGACAGAGTGAGCCTTCTCTGCCTCAGATCACAAACCTTCAGGCGAAACTCGAAGACTTGAGCATCGTTCCCTGCCTGAGAATAGATATCCTAGACAAACTTCTAGATCTTCGCAGTGGAGTCAAGGAGGAGATAGTCACATGAAAGTTGTGGTAACATAGAGTTGACAAGGAAGGCCATAACCAAAGAGTTGGTACACTCCCACTTGTCAATCTCAGGATCGGTGATTAGACGCTTTGTGGTTCCAGTGAGATACCAGTAATAGCCACGGGACTTGATGGAGATGTAGACCGAGCGTGACCACATAAGGTAGTTTGTGCCATTGAACTTAATAGCACAAAGAAGAAAGGTAGGAAAAGCCATAGTATCTCCGCCAGTAGAAGCAGATGAGCTGGTAGACATGGTTGCTATTCAAGGGGGCTGTGCAAATAGAAAAGACACTAGTTTGAGAGAGAGAAAGTACCAAAATAACCAGAAAAAGCTAGAAAATCCAAAAAATCGATAAAAGGTAAAACCCTGAGAAAACGATTTTGGGGATAGCTCTAGAACATAGACCTTAAATGAAAATTTGATTGGTACATACCACTACAAGGATAAAGAACACCAATCGCAACATACATCAAGACGATCGGAGCATCGAGCAAGAAAAAAGCATCCCGACAATGAAAAAATGATTTCAGGGAAAAAACCCTAAAAAAGTGATGAAAAAAGGTTCTGGGTCTCTCAGATCATTGTAGAAGAGAGTCTGAGAGCCTAGGGGAAGGATAGATGGAGGCTAGAAACCCTCTTGGTGGTAGGGGTGCAAGTTTGGCCCTGACGGCCCGAACTCGCCCTTGGCCCTCCCTGATCCTAACAAGTACTGACCCAAAATTTTTGGCCCTAAGGGATAGCCCAACCCTGAAATTTTTGACCCTGAGTCAGGGTTAGGGCGGGTAAGGATTGATGTCTTTGGCCCGCCCAATCCACCCTGAACCTGGCCTTGGTTTTGGCCCTACCGGACCCTGGGTTTTGCCCCCTGATGTTGACTTTAAATTTTTTGTTTTCTTATGATGATCTCCTCTTTGTTTAACATGATGGGTTATGAGATCTTCGGATTGTTTGCCTTATTAGGATGATCTCTTTGTTTATTATGACAAATAATTGAATTTTTTTGGATTATATGCTTTCTTAGGATGATCTCCTCTTTGTTTACTATAATAGCTGGATTTATTTATATTGTTTGAACGTTTGTTTTAGGATGTTCTCCTCATGACAAGTAATTTGTGACTTTGTATTTTTTATTTATGAATATTTTTTAATTTTTAGTTATTTCATATTTTGTAGGGTCAAGGTCAGGGTATACTCGACCCTTGATGGCAAACCAGGGTCAGGGTCAATCAGGGTCATCCCAGCGCAACCCTGAATAATCAAGGCCAATCAGGGTGGGTAAGGGTTGAGCCTAAGTTGAAGTTTTATGGCCCTGAATTAGAGCCAGGGTGGGTTTGGGCCCAATTAAGGAGACTCAGGGCTAGGCTAGGGTTTTAAGAAGCCTGGCCCAACCCAGCCCTGTTGCACCCCTACTTGGTGGTTTAAGAAGCTCTCACCATGAGAGAGAAGCAACTGAAGAGAGATGTAGGGAGGCGCAAATGAAGGAGGCACCAGGATAGAAAGAAAGAGAGAGAGAAATGAGTAAGAAGCAAAGAGATGGAGAAGAGAGAGAGCCCTCAGGGTTCCGAATCCTAAGGCTCTGATACCATGTTGGATGGGTAATGACCTATGTCTAATATGCCACTAGCCCTCTTTATTTATAACAATGGAAAGAATGTTCTAGAGAATTACAAAGACCATTAAACCCTTTAGGGTCCGTTTGGTAACTAATACTTTCCCTAAAACCCATAAAATCCATTATTACAACATGTACCAAAGTCTTGTGGAAATTCTTTAGTGATAAGTTGGATATGGTGTTTCCAAAACTGATTTTTTCTTTTCAAAACAATAATATATCCAAATAGTGGTACATATGGACCAGACAAACATTCCAGCAAGAAAAGTAAAATTTGAAGCAACAATACCAGCTAGCTTTAGGTGTTTTATGGTGACCGGTTTTTTGGCACCATATAATGGGTGCCTACATTGGATCAAATACATAATTGCTACAAAAACCAGCTTGGTTTTATGCTTTTACACGAAATGACCTTAGAAGTTACCAGAGAAAAGGTATTTCTAGATTTTTCACTAATGCTAATTATAAAATGTATTAAGCGCAATAAGAAAATGCAACCCTCCAAAGGAGTTTGCTTAACTCTGATTGGAAGAAGATAAAACAAGCTTCAAAGAAACCTTAAAAAAAAATCAGAAATGAGTGAACTTGATAAAAATAGGTATAACTTACCGAGTATATATCGAATTTGGGTGATTCAAAAACCAAAAGTTCAAGGACTAAAGGCTTTACAACTTTTACTGACGAACTCTTCTTCAGAAAACTAGTGTAGGAGCTTCAAAAATTTGGTTGAAGTAGATGTATATGTTGAAAGAATGACACCTCACAGCTCATCCAATCAATCAACTAATATGATCTCTCCCCAAATCACTCCAATGGATACATTATCTCCCAAATCACAGCTCACATGACAACCCAATGTCTCTCAACGGATATATCTTTCCAATATTATTTTATTGGAAAACTTATTCTTCTCCCTAAATCTTGTAATCATGTAATGACTCTCTCCTCTTGTCTTTATCTATATAAGTAAGTGAACACATGTACAATGAAATCATTGAGACTAAAATAATCAAAATATTCAATTTTCTTTAGTATATGCACTAGATACATTATGAAATTGCCAAGAGATAAATGTTGGTAGGTATTGGTCTGAAATGCAACTATTCAAGGATGATTACAGCTCTAATGGGGTCTTCCTTAATAGCTAGGATGCAAGGAGCACAATGAAAGCACCAACTCTTCAAGGATGGTGAGAAACTCTTATAGGTTTCAATGAGAATTCTTTAAGGTTCATGATAATGCATCAAGCATTCTGAATTATCACAACTCAATGCCTTACAAGCAACATAGCTATAGATCTTTTAAAGGAAAAGAAACTCTAAGGTTACTGCAACATCTTAACCTTTGATCTTAATGATATTCTACTGATTGAGATTAAAAGAAGAAAAGAAAAACTTAAAAGAAAACATAGGAGGTTGGACTTGGTTGCACTTGTCATAGATGTTTCTAGCCTCTTTGTAGTTTTCAAGAAAGACTCTTGATGGGTTGTAGTGGATGGAGCTTGGACCAAGAGACTCTTTGGAAAAAGGTTTGCCACATCATCTTCCACTATGGGAGATAGTGTTGTAACCCGGCAGTCACTGAGAGGGGGGGTGAATCAGTGAGTTCAATTCTGATACCTAAAAACCTGTCCGATGTCTGGCCAAGAAGAACCTGATATACCTGTCCCTGTTTGCACACAGTCGTATGCACACTCAGCCTCTCATAGGCACTTCCAAGTATGCACACCCATTCCACATTCCACGCACTTCAATATCAAATGCAAACAACAAGCACCCACAACACAGGGTTTTTACGAGGTTCGGCAATTTGCCTACATCCCCAGAGTAGTGCCTGTAAAGGCTTCGTACCTACTCAATACACTACTTTTGACTGCACCCACAGTCGGGAGCACCCACACCCAATTTTCTCAAGCCGAAGCTGAGATGGCACTCGTAGTGCCGATACAATGTGTAGCACCCACTACACGGGAGCACCCACTCCCAGTGCTTAGCACCCACTAAGCACACAATAAGTAATACAATTAAATTGGGCTTATAACAATGCCCTATAGTGAAGCACTCATACATGCAAATTTCCCCCAAATAGACTACAACTATCACTTAGGCATTTTATCAAACATCTTGCCTACAATGATTTATAATAATGGAAATTTGGCAAAATTGAGGTTACCTTGGCAAGGAGTAACCGTCGAAGATGCAATAATGTCAATCTCCACTTGATGCGGACCACAACCACGTTGTCTCGGTGCCGCCAATGCTTCAACCCCGGTTGGCACTTGGGTTTCTTGAAGCAACTCACAAGAACCAAATTCTAGGTTCTTCTTCTTTCTTTTCTCCTTGTCTTTACTTTCATGGGGCAACAATGGCATTCACATTCACATTCACACACACACAAAGAGAGGAAAAAACTTCTTCTCTATTTCCCTCTTCTTCTCTTCTCTTCTCTTTTCTTTTCTTTTCTCTTGGCAACAACCAATATGACTTGCTACCTTGGTTTCCAGCAGCTTCCTAAGCCTCTAATGGTGGCTATGGATGAAGTGCAAGAGGATGGAAGTCTTTCATTCAAACCTTTAGCCTTCCACGAGCTTCAACTCGTTTTTCCGACCACCTCAGCAAGCCCTCTGCCTGATTTCTTCCCTCTGATGTGTAGAGCTCGGAGAGATGAAGAATCTCCAACTTGAATCACTCAAATCCGACTTAAAATGAGGGAGTTATGACCTTTTGAAGTTGGAGTAATGAGATAGCCTGAAATGGAATCTTCGTACGGGTGGCGTAGGCTACACCGGCGGCGCGCGCAACAGGGGCGAAATCTGACCGTAGATCTCATATAAGAGATCTTATAATCCAAACCGTCCGATTAAACCAACGGACAACAGATCCAAACCGTTAGATTTGAATCTCGATGACGTCATCATGACGTAAGCGCTGAAATCGTCAGAAGTGTTGTCGATCTATGATTGGTTGCTTTTCCGGATTTTAAGGGAGCTTGTCTTCCATTCACAA